>NC_142931.1:43401518-43404018 GCF_046866305.1 Octopus bimaculoides | reverse complement strand
AGTTGCCGGGGTGATATAATCCTCAAAAACTATTATAAACAGTTCTATCACATTTGTCTCCCATAATACGTTGGGACTTATGGTTTCAATTTCATGGTAGAGTGGGAACGAGTTTCTGTGACTTTCATTCTTTTCTCAAGAATACTAAGAATATAATGTGAATGGCAAGATCAAGGAATAAAAGAGCAAAAAACAAACAAAAAAGAAAAAAAACACGTCACTGAAAGCTTATCTCAATACTACGACATTTCCCATACAGCAATATAAACAACAACAGAACTACTACTACTACTACTACTACTACTACTACTACTACTACTATAGTTGCCATTTTAAAAACTATTTTTACTGTTGCTACTCACACTATTGTGATTTCATTGCTGTTATTGTGTCTGACATTATTCTTTTTCGGTTGTGTTATTTTAATATTTTGTTTTTGTTGTTGTTGGCTACTAGCATTATTAGTTGCCGCAGTTCTATATTCTTCCTGTTGATATAACAGTTGTTTACTTTTCATTATTACCCTAATAGTTACTACAATTCATAGGCGGTGGTTACCCTTTAAAAAGACCTACCACTCAGAGGTTTAAACAAAGTTTTCATCCAAGCGCTAAACTACTTTACCTTACTACAATAGCATGCCTTTGTGAGAAGATATATTATTTCTAGAATAATAAAGAATATATTTGTCGTACTATTAATATAGTATTAAGTGTTTCTATCTACGCAAGGTCATGGTAGGTGCATTGTCCAATTGTTTGGGGGATTCAGGTACAGTGATAAAACGCAATGTTAAACGAAAAGGAACAAGTTCAATATTAATCCAAGAATATATATTTATATATATTTACACAGATTCATATTCACGACTATATATAATCGAGAAATGATAATTATAATTTCAGCAGTATCAGCAATTTCTATTACCTAATTATGTGTAGGTCATATAAATTACTAGAGGTTTTCCAGAACAAGCAACAGTTGAATTGTAAGATCGATGAAATTTTCGTTGGTTGGCAGTGATGAGTTTAACACTTCCATTGTATAGGCTGAAGATGTTTTCACTACAGGCCAATGTAACACACGACAGAAAGTGGCCACTAACTGTAATGTTTGAATCTTTGTGTGTGTCTGCTAGTCGAGGTTTCAACAGGTGTCTCAGTAGGGTATCTAAATCGTGTCTTTGAACCTAAGTAATGATGTTTTGATACTGTAAATCTACTGTAAATATATACTGTTGAGCCTATAAAACTGATGAAACATTGGAATCTATCTTGATAAAAAACAAATCAAATCGACAGAGAGTAAAAGCGAAAGAGTTTGCCGTTCATTCGCAAGAGTAAGCTTTGTAACATATAGCTTACTTCGCAGAAGTTTGGGACTACTTCACATATACTCTATTATGTTTAGGCATTATTTAATCTCTAGTAATGGCTGAATATATCATTGCTTTAGAGTTTATCAGATGGAATATAATTGAGAAACTAATATTGTACTGATGAATACCTGGTTTCATATTCATACTTTTCAAATATTGTAGGTGAAACCAGAGTTACGACTAAAATCTCAGTTTCAGTATATATATGAACTAACTATACACTACGAACACACGCAAATGTGCATATATATATATATATATATATATATATATATATATATATATATATATATATATATATATATATATATATGTATATATATATATATGTGTGTGTGTATGTGTGTGTGCGCGTGTGTGTGTGTGTAAGTGTGTGTACCTGTGTGTGTATGCGTGCATATGTATATATGTATATATATATATATATATATATATATATATATACACGTACATAAACACACAGATGTATGCATATATTTTATATGCGTATGTGTATATGTGTGTGTATCAGTGTCTATGTATGCGTATGCATATGTACAAATGTTACCGTTATGCATACATATACTCCACATGCGTGTTTATAAATATACCACACGCGTGCATACACACTAACACACACACACACATACACAAATATATAGGCACACTGCACGATGCACAAAGGCATATGTTGCTTTACGGATGAAAGTCTAACACGAATTGCAGCGTTGCGTGAACGCCATTCACCATTAGGGGTGGGTGAGAAAGAGGTCAAGGATGAAGTGTTTGTGTGTCGATCAAAAAAGCGTGTGTGCGATGATACTCACTCGTGCAGAGATTTCAGGATGGAAAAGGTAGCTTTTACAGCAGCAACACTCAATATGTAAGAATGAAATCCTAGTGGAATTTGAATGTTGCAGTCACCGAATATGACAGCATCCAAGACGATGATATGAGATAAACAGCCGGAGAAATAATGAAATTCAGAAGATGCAAGACATAAATTTAGAGGAGAATGGACTCTAATAAAGTAACGGGTGATTGTTATTCTTTTTAACTAGGGATGTGCCGTTGATATATGTAGAAATATAATGCAGGCTAGACCTGCCAATCGATCTCTGGATAATTTTTATTGAAAGTGAA
>NC_142931.1:43311518-43391518 GCF_046866305.1 Octopus bimaculoides | reverse complement strand
TATTCTTAACTATTTCTTTGCTGGATTTTACACACTACTGCTAATACTGCTCCAATATTGAAATGAACCTCTTGAGAATAATTTTGAGCCTCACAGCAATAACATCAACATTTCTGGTAATAACTCCATTCCTGATATTATGATATAATACCATCAAGGCTATTAGTTTCTTCGGTTTCCTAAAATGTACAGGTTTGCGGCAATCTTTCGAGATGTATCATAGAAGTTTTTCAGTTTATTAAACAACGGTGGCGCACACATGAAGAGCATATTTATATAGATATACATATACATGCAAACACGCGCGCACACACACACATACACATACACACTCATAAACACCTACACACAACACAAACACACACACATAAGTACGTATGTATATATATGAGTGTATGTGTGTGTGTTTGTGCTTGTATGTAATTATTGAAATAACTTTCAATAATTATGACGGGGATAGTTTTATTTAGAAAACTATTAAATGGAGGGAGGCCTTTGATTTCGATCCTCTTAGCAGCAAGATATGTCAATAAAGATATAACCTTATTTTGGGATAAATATTTGTTTTACCATCGACCACCCTGTACCAGAATATAGCATACTGTTTCATGTCTTTATCTAAAGTTCTATGTCTGCGAAATTAACAGGCGTCTTTCATTTTATACAACACTTCAAACATTTTGTGGGTAGATTCTCTGAAAAATTCCAGGCAGGTAAATCTGAATTCTTCAGGCATGTATTTAAGTTACGTTTACAAAATATTCTGGGAGAAGTGAAATTTAAACGCTAAAATTCTTTCCCTGTACCTGCACAAGTTCAAATGAATAACGCACATTGAAATGAAGAAAGAATAAGATTAGGGTAAAATTTATAAGGGTAAAATTTAGATTAGGGTAAAATTTTGTTGGCGGTATTACCTAATTTTCTGGGCTCTTTTCAAAACAGGAAGGGAGGGGGGCTTGTTTGTAGTTTCTATAGAAAACATTAAACGTGCCTGAAAAAAGAAAATCATGGTCTTCCCCACCACCTAACTAAAAGACATGAAGAACTATGCAAGAAGGCGAATAAGTAGCGGGGATGGGGCAAAACAGAGAGAACTAATAGTCGATCGTTCTAGAACTCCCAGAATAAAAACGTAAACACCTGAAAGACTTTCCCACTATTCATTACTAAATGTCTTTCCCCTTCTTTATTGTTAGAAGTAAAGCTAGAAAAGATCGATCGTATTTTAGTCTAATTGTGATTGTAAATGACTGAGGCTTTCCTGTCTCTGCTTCTATCACCTCACTCCTTTTCTATACGGTTAAGAGAGTGAGGGTGCGTGGCTCAGTGGTTAGGGGTATTCGGACCCCGATGGTAAAGTCATGAGTACGATTTCCTGCAGCGCGCTGTGTTCTTGAGCAAGGCACTCTACTTCACTTTGCTGCAGTCCACTCAGCTGGCAAAAAGGAGTTGTAGCTGTGATTGAAAGGGGTCAGCCTTGTCACATTCTATGTGAGACTGAATACCCTATGGTATGTATGTCTGTGGAGTACTCAACCATGTGCACGTTAATTTTATGAGCAGACTGTTCCGTTATCAGATAAACAGGAACCTCTTCATTGGAACCGACGGGGTGCCATTTTTTGAAAAGAGAAAAAGAAAAGGAAATGTTCCATATTGTAAGGCAAATATGTTATGTGTTTAGTATAAGCAGTGAAAGCTAAGACGAAATAATTGCTATTCCGTCGTGTATTCGCCCTCGACTCACTCTCAGTTTGATAACAACAGCCTGCGCATCGGTATTTATCTGGAGGCTTGACCTCCAGATCTGTGACACAAATGCCGCTGTTAGGAACGGATTAACACCCAGAGTGACCCTTAACAACTAAAAAGATTTCCCTGCCCCTATAAAGGATCTTGTTTCGTTTTCTTGCAACCACTTGTAGGTTTATCTTGTTCCAGTTCACTCAGCTGGCCAAAATGAGTTGTCGCTGTAATTGAAAAAGACCAGCCTTGTCATGTTCTGTGTGAGGCTGAATCTCCCCGAGAAATACATTAATGATATGCATGTCTGTGGAGTACTCAGCCACCTGCGAGTTAATTTTATCCTCGTGTGGTAATGAAAAGTGAAAGTGACATCCACTATCTACTGTGTCTATGTATCTATGTATCAACTTTTCTTTGGATCTATGTATCTACTGTCTCAATCACTTTGTCTCTTTCCCTTTCACTTCCTCTGTATTCCTCCTCTCTCCCGTATTTAATTTAACAATGTGTACGTATCTATGGATCTACTTTTATTGCGATGTGATAAACATTTAAAAACACAAAACGAACGCCGTCACCACTCACTGTCTCGTTCTCACTCTCTCTTTCTCTCTCACACTCTCTCCTTCTCTCTTTCTCTCTCACTCTCTCTTTCATTCTTTCTCTGTCACTCCCTCTCTTTCTCTCTCACTTCCTCTCTGAAACATTTAAAACACAAAACAAACGATGAAAGGCAAACAATATAATCCTTAAAATTTCAAATGGCAAGAACTTAGAGTATGAAAACTGTGAAGGTTGCGTCTGTAATAAATGGTGCATTGAGGACTGTTAATAAAGATACAAACAAATTGTTGAAGGATATTGAAATAAAATGTCCTGTAGAGCTTCAAGAGAAAGTTTGTTTTGTATGGACAGGAAAGATCGCCGGGAGGGTCTTAAGCACTTGAAAGATTATTGAAAGCTTGTGGATACCTAAGGTTACAGGTAGTAACTCGCTACCCACATAAATTCTACCAGGGATAAGAACGAACCTGAGTCAAATCATCATCATCATTATCATCAACAATAACAACAACAACAAGAACAGCAATAATAACAATAACGATGATGATGATGATGATTATGATGATGATGATGATGATGATAATGATGATGATAATACCAATAGTAATTGGCGCTCTTGGAAGGACCAGCACTCAACTACCAACCTGGCTCAAAAAGATTAGTACAAATGTTAAGAGAATGCCTCAAGAAATCATCACTGGAACTGCGAGAGATCTCTGCAGGGTTCTATGGTGCGGAATTATTTCAGTTAAATTTTTGGATTTCTAAGAGAATCGTGATGACGCTGTAGATGGAATCAGAACGGTAAATAAAAAATTCAGAAATGCTTCCGTGTATAGTTAATGAAGAAAATATAAGAATAACAATAGTTAAAAAAAGAAAGAATTATGAAATCGTTATAAAAAGCGTATGTTACTAAAGTAAACACTTCTTCCCCAATAAGTGAGTATGGAACATAGTGCAAAGATTAAAGGTAACAGCAAGAAATCCGGTGGAAAGAATCTGAAGAGTTGAAACTGCTTTATTAATCCCCATCCCATGACATATCGAATTAATTACGAGAAAAGTTTTCTAAAGAAATATTTACACAATCGTTTCCATGAATTTAAACAGAAAGAGCAATCATAAAAAAACAGAAAAAAATGCTCGCTTTCATTTTTAATCTGAATAACCTAAACAGTAAAAGATTCTTTTTATCTTGAAGAACTGCATCTGTCACCGGATAAGGCCGGAAACGCAGCAGCCACTGCAAGGAATATACGCAGACATGTCAGACTTTAACATTTGTAATCACATCTCGCCTAGATATTTTCTTACTTGTTGGAAGGGATATTTATTAATTCCAATTTCATAACCAGGAAATGACTACATTGAACTAAAGCAAGCTGATTATATGAAACATTGGAATCATCGACTTGTCTGGTTTCAAGAATAAAACATTTTCAACACAAATATTCTATGTAAATTCAAGTTTCAGTGATGCATGATAGTTCCTCTGATTCCATCAGACATACTTTATTAATGTCTGCATTTATAAAAGTTATGGCCAAAATCTGTATTTTCTTTCTTTAGCAAAAATCTTACAGTGCAAACTGGAAATATACCATATAAAAGTAGATGGATATATATAGATTTTTTTCAAAATTGTACTTCTATATCACGTTTAATCAATCTTTTTAATGCTTTTTTTTTTCACCAAAATTAAATGAGTTCTTTAGAGTAGCAAATAACCTGTTAGCATATTTGACATAAAAGTGATGTAGTAAAAATCGAAATTAAACTTCATTATGGTGATAAATTTTATCTTACAGACTAGAAACACGCGCACACTAGAATGGAGCAAAATTTTAAACTCAGGTCTAAGACAAGATAATAATCGCACAGTTCTACTTTTGAAAAATCATGGAATTGTGAAAGCGTTTAAATTAATTTAAATGAATTTTTAAAAAGTCTCTCAGGGCATTTTCGACTTCCTTTCAAACACACACACACACACACACACACACACACACACACACATACACACACACACACACACACACACACACACATACGCACGCACACAAACACACACACACAAACACACTCTCTCGCTTTCTCTTAGTCACTGTGAATACGTATCATAATCATCGTCATCATCACCATCATCATCATCACCACCATTTAACGCATGCCTTCTATGTTGGGATGGACTAGATGATATGATAGAATCCAAAGAGCTTGCAGGACTGCGTTGAATTTCAATATCTGCTTTGGTATAGTTTATATGCCAAAGTTTTCTAAACTTCTTAATGCCACTCGTTTAACAGAGTGCACTGGGTGATACCATCAGTCATGAAGGCCACAAAGTAGCATGCAAGATGAAGAAGAAACATAAATCCCTCACAACTGATTGTAGCTGTAGTAGAAGCGAAGGCAGCTTTATATCGGGTTTGTAGCAATTGAAGAAATACATAGCCATCCCGCATTATACAAGAGTGATTGTGAGTAGCTAGAAAGAAGATAAAGATGTTAGTGATAAAGATATTAGAGCGTACTATTGATGTACAATGCGAGTATAAGAGAAAATACAGTCTGATGAATAGGAGGGGTGGGTATATAATTTCATAAAGGTTTGAGAGTAGAGTTACTGATAGTTAGATATGGGGGTAGAAGTGAATGTAGTGAATGATGAAAAAGACTGGGAGTGTGGTTGATGGTAAATTTCTGTATGAGGAGAAAGTAAAAAAAAAAAATAACTGAAGAAAGAGGAAGTGGTAGTCCAAGAATTGTGGAGAGCAGCAATATAAGAAAACTATAGATAGATCACAGACTAAGGGAATTGTGTGGTGGTAGAGTCATGAGAGAAAAGTGTACAGAGACAGAGATAGAGATCAGGGATACAGCGAGAAAGGGACAAAAGTAGAGGAGGGTCGATAGCAGACATGAAAGAATGTTAAGAGTGATAGTAATGTGACAGAGAAATTTAAGTTAGAATATGTCTGTGACATATTCCAACTGCTAAAAGGTAAAATACACCCGGGTGTTTTCACACCTTTTACCATAAGAGAGATATTTTATCCTCGGTAACTACAGTGTATTTGCCTTTTAGAATTTTAAATATATCACAAACATGCTTTAACTAACCTAAATTTTGTTTATGCCTAAACACTGCTTGGCGCTAACATTTCGTTAATGTGATAGTGTTAATATTGCAGTGTGGCAGTCCTAAGATGTAGCTTTGAGGAGCGGGAGAGATAACTGGAGGCAGAGGAAAATAAAGTTGGATGGGATAATATTCAGAATGATAGAAAGAAGTAAAAGGAAGATTTTCCAGAAAGGGAGGGAGAAAACTGGTTGCATGAAGGGGATGAAATATGTGCAGATTCATGTGATTATAGCAGCTGTCATGTGATTATAGCAGCTGAATATTGCCAATGTTAGAAGAATGATGCATGAATGAGTGGTTGGGAGATGAGAGGTGGAGAGACACACTAACGTGGACACTAAGTACAGAGTAAGGGGCAGGATCCGTTGATTATATAAACATACGAAGGGTGCTGAAATTCTTGGCTTTAAGGGTGCAGCGAGAGCCCTAAATGGAGGTTCAACCTCCTGAGTTCTTTTACAGGAGTTAGAAAAACTGAAGGACCGCTGCAATGTGTGTGTGAATCTGAGAAGGAAATATGTTGAATAAAATCACAATTAACTGATTCTCTCGTGTTTCCTTTCCCCCAAAGCTAGGAACAGCCCTCTCGTAAGCATAATGCTTTTAGGACCTCGCTTCTACCGTGATTTTTCAGAAAGCCCTTTTAGGACCTCACTTTTGCCGTAGTCATCTCGGTCTTTTTCATCTCCAAATTGGCCTTCAGCATTTCGTCTCATGTCTCCCTGGGTCTTCTTTTTCCACAGATTTCATCCATATGAAGCGATTCGCACTTCTTTATGCAGCAGACATAATCCATATGCATCACACAACCATATCGGCGCAATCTTTATTGCATACAACATTTCATATCTCTTATTCCCAATTTTTCTCTCAATACACTTGCACATTCTCATACATCTACACTGATGTTACACATCCGTCAGAACATACTAGTTTCAGTTCTTTTTAATATTTGCATGTATTCTGCATATAGGGTCCCTTTCTCACTACCATGTAGCATTACTGTTCTGATATAAGCATCATACACACACACAAACACGCACATACATATATATTTGATGGTATATAAATTCTATGAACTTTCGAGAGAACGTGAAATAATTTTTTCCCGACAGTGGATCTCGAAGCGCACATAACGCTACATATAATTTTTTTTCCACTATAAGCACAAGTGTTGAAATTTTGGGTGTGGGTAAGTCGGTTACATTGACCCTAGTACTTGACTACTACTTATTTTATTGGCCCCGAAAGGATGAATGGAACTGGGTGAAATTTGAACTTAGAACGTATAGACGGACGAAATACCGCTGAGCATTTTCTCCGGCTTGCTAACGATTCTGCCATCTCGTCGCTTTATAAAGCTATGAATAATAGTATGTAGATATTAACTTGAAAACCCCTTTTTCAGCGGAAAATGTCGAAGCGTCGTTCGATTTTCAGCCCAATATTTACATACATGCATGCATACATACATACATACATACATACATACATACCCTAATGCACACACATATGTATATATATGTATATGTTTATGCATGTATGCATATACGTATATATATATATACATATATATATACATATATATATATATATATATATATATATATATATATATATATATATATATATATATATATATATATGTATATGTTTATGCATGTATGCATATACGTATATATATATATATATACATATATATACATATATATATATATATATATATATATATATATATATATATATATATATATATATATATATACATATATATATATATATATATATATATATATATATATATATATATATATATATATATATATATATATATATATATATATATATATATATATATATAAAATGTAACAACAAAAGAACGAGACCTCGATATTAGAGAAATAGAGGATTATTTATATATGCTATAAATTAAAACAAACACCATAAGCTTGTCATTATAGCGCTCAGAGTTTTGAATGGCGGAGCGAAGAGCTACGATACATTCTCATAGGCTATTGATGGCAAAATTTTTTATGCTTATATGTCAATATGTTGATGGATAAATTTCTGTGTACTATTGACTTTCGATGAAACTGAACCAATCATAGTCGTAACTATTCATGTGGAATATATGGTGATACGTAAGATACCAATTATCTAAGTAACATTACGAAATGCAATCGCACGTTGACTACTTAATTAGTCTTAAGAGGAAAAATGTTAGACGACAGTGGATTTCTTGTTGTAGCTGAACGCTGGAAACAAGACGTTTTTGCTGCATTGCTTAATGAAGCGTCATATATCGGAATGTTGTATGAAGATGGACAGTTTAATTCCATGAAATACTATGAGACAGCCTACCGCTTAATTTCGAGATATATTTGGATCGCTCTTTTACCCAGATACTTTTTTCGAAGTTTAAACAAAAGTGTTTTTGATTGAGAAATATATGAGTGTTCGATTAATATTAACCTATGTTCACTTTGATGTAAGGGTAGCCATGCGCAACGGCTACAATATCAGATCTGGTGCCTGTCAGAGAGCTTTTCAACATGTGCTTGATCTCCATTAGTACGAAACCTTTTCCATTTCGGTTTTCTCATTCAAGTGCCTATCCCCGTGGCCTCTGACACTCGTGTTCGCGAAAGTAGTTTCTATACTCACCATGGTGCCTTGTTACTCGTTGTCAATCCTTCGCATCGATAACTCACTGTATCACAATTCACGTGAAGTAGCACGGAAAATTCAACAAGTGTGTTGTGGCTTACTCTTCGGAGTATTCAATCTACTTCCATGGTGTCAATATCGACCGACACCATTAATCGGACCGGGTGCCTCTCCATCACAGCACCACAATGGCCCATTTGACACTGTGATCACAATGGCCCATTTGGCATCGTGACTACAATGGTACATTTGACACAGTGATCATACTGGCTCATTTGGCATTATGATTGCTATCTCAGATCAAGGTGAAACTATCAAAATGCAAGAGTAGATCCAAACAGGTATTCAATTTAGCGGAAGGTACTGGCGTTTCTTCTCTTCGTGTCTGTCATCTCGAAAGGAACTGCGAAGATAGATTGATTATTGAACTTCTGGAAACGTATAACGTGATAGATTTGTGTTCCCTCCGACAAAAATTTATCTCTCAATTTTATGGAATTGTAGCTAAGCATTTCCCACAAATAATTCCAAGTATTTGGATGTCAATCACAAATTTACAACTGGAAGTGCTACACACTTAACTTTCTTTTTCCTATAATGTAGACACGTGGCTATCTTTTTAACTGCATTGCCTTGTCGATTATATTAACCCTGTATTTGACTAGCACCTGTTTTATGAAACCTAGTAGGTTGAAAGGCAAAGTCGCTTCCCGTGGGATTTTAACTCAAGAGAGAGAGAGAGAGAGAGAGAGAGAGAGAGAGAGAGAGAGAGAGAGAGAGAGAGAGAGAGAGAGAGAGAGAGAGAGAGTCGTAATGAAATACAGCAAAGAATGTTTTTCCTGCACTTTACTAAATCTGCCAATCATTTCGACGCCAATGAAGATATTGTACATACTACTGCATGATATCAATGTCAAATTCAAAACAGACGTTTATTCAGTTATCAAGAGAGAAAAGTGATATTTCAGAAACAGTTTTGCATTAATGTCTGTGAACCGCTGCATAAGCGAATGAGTTACGAATGAACTAAATTGAAAAGATTTCTACAACAAAAAATCGGCAATTCTGTGCTCAAATCACTTTATGATGCACACCTATAAAAAAAATAAGATCTATAGAGGGTCCCTCTGTAGTTGTTCGTCCTACTAAATATAGGAGATGAATATCCTTCAAATCACATGCTACACAAAGAAATACCTTCATATATATATATATATATATATATATATATATATATATATATGTGTGTGTGTGTGTGTGTGTGTGTGTGTGTGTGTTTGTGTGTGTGTGTGTGTGTATTTAAAATTATAATTTAGGGTATCTAAGAGATACCACCACGCTGGAAATAGTAGTCAAAACTTGACTCTAAAACCACATTAAAATCGGTATTTAAATATCGATCTTATCCTTATTTATATAAATTTATATATATATTCATTCGCTGACGAAACTTAAAGAAGCTGGAAGTTTTAGAGTTGTTTCCCTAACTTGCTGCGCCCAAATAACTTCTAATATATTTCTCAATCCCTACATTTAACTCTCAGTTCCTTTTGACTTTAACAATACCGAAATTTAAGAAACGCAAACATTACATTAAGTTTGGTTCATTTTATCCATTAAAACAAGTTATATTACAAATATAGACTTTGTTTAATCATTATTTAATAAAAATTATTTAACGTCTAGCTGTAGATTTTTTAACGCCTACGTATAATTGTTTTTAGCTACGTCGAGAATCATAGTTTCCTAAAGAAATTGAGTTTCATTTTTTGACTTTTGCTCATTACTTATATTATACAACACACTCAGTTGAGGTTAATCAAACACCACTCAAATGAATAAATGATAATAACAAAATATAAATGAAATGTCAAATGTTTTGGTGCGTGACATTTGGCTTACCCTGTATATATTGTATTTAATAATCTGTGTTTGTATGTTAAAAATTAATTAATAAGCAAATACAATTAAGGCAATGTTTTGGAAGTAATGCTTTTAGTGCAAAGTTATAGAGGATCCTACAGGTTCTCAAACAATTCTTGGTTGTGGTAAGCATGAGTGTTCTGACTGTTGGACAGGAAATATATTTAAATTATTCTTACTTTGAAGAATAAGGAAATTTTAAGAAGTTATTCCAGTTTCTACAATATGCTTCTTGGCCGTAATCAGCATCACTAGCATTGTTATATGCATGATTGATTTTTTTTTAATGGTAAACATTTCAATTCGAAAACAAGACAGAAAATAAAAATTCATTGCATAATTGTTTTATAGAAAACCAAACCCGATGAATTGAATATCTTCACAACTAATACTGAGTGAGCTGCAGTTTTCTTTTAATTGAAATTCTTAATTATTCCTAATAAAAATGTTGCTTATATTTTATTAATCTCAGGTAGATGACAGACAAAATCGACTTTAGCAAGATGTGATATCAGAGCCAAACGTAAGATGTAAGTATATACGTGTGCCGGCATTTCATTAATAACAGCTTCTCCTTAACGTCTATCTTTAAATTTAGACGTAATTTTATCTGGTCTGTATTCCTAAGACCTAGGAAACATTTTCCATATAGACATTGATAAAAATATCTATCAACACAATATAATCGATGTCTAAAATAGATTTGAGTTCAAACCCCATTGGTTGGTATTCCAGTATTATGATCCAAAGAAATATTAGATACATAGCACTGTTACACAACATGTCATTTACAGGAGTTACAAATTAGCATTTGGAAAATATTTAGAGAACCAGATAGAGATATGTGTCTGTCTGTTGCACTTGTTATATTTACGGCTATTTGATATTTTGTTTTATTAAGAATACGTAGTATATGTGCACGAACTATATCTAACATCGACATCTGGCTACAGTTAATATAAAATTTAACTGTGTTTCAATGGCTTCTGCAGGTGACCGAAGTAAATAATGCTTTCTTCAAAACTATGCTTCAGTGTGAAAGTTTATATTTTCAGTTTCAGAAACAACCTTCAGAACATAACTGTATTCCAAGACAGAGATGTATGTACATAATGTATTTATTCACAATTGCACATATATATATATATATATATATATATATATATATATATATATAACACCACCAGACACATAGAAATATGTGTATTCGTGCGTGCGAGAGCGTGTGTGTGCGTACGCACCCATCATTATATATTTGTAAGCTCCTCCATGTTTGTATGCAAAAGTATTCCTATATGTATGCATATATGCATATTTATATATGTGCTTTTACTGAGTGCGTATAAAATATATTGATGTATATTTATATATGTAAATGTGTATATGTGTGTATGTGTGTATACATGTGGAAATGCATGTGTGTGTATATATAACGGGGAGAAAGAGAGTGAGAAGAGAGAGAGAGAGAGAGAGAGAGAGAGAGAGAGATAGGGGGGGAGAGAAGGAAAGCGAAAAAAATAGTAAAACATAATTCATATGCATTTATGTTTATTGCATTTCAGAAAAATTATCAGTGACTTCGAAGTTTCTTTGTAAAAAGGTTCTAAAAGAGACTGATAAACATACCTGAAAGACGCAGCTACCGCTTATAAAATAAATATCGAACTTCGCGATATATATTGATCTCTTTCTATGTGTATGTATGTATAGATAACAATGCCGGTATAGATGCTTATGTATACATATATTTACGCGTGAATGCAAGTGCGCATGAATGTATTTATGTAGATCTACATAAGTGAATATTCTGTGTGAAGAATGTTTTGCATAATATTAGTTAATTCTGAGACACTTTTATGGCAAGAGTGAAATATTAGTGTACAAAATTGGTGTGAGTTGCAGAGTATTAAGTTCTTATTACACCGAGAACATACTTGGTTTTGAAAATTTCTCCTCACAATAGTTTGTTGTTGTAAGCTCAGCTCTAAGAAAGGCCTTAGGGTAGTGTTTCCCGAAGTGGGCAGTACTGCCCCTTGGAGCGGCGGAAAGATTCAGAGGGTCGTTGAAGAAAAGTGGGGCGATAACGAGGGATCAATAGGAGGCGATGGATGTACAAACACATACATACACGCACACACACACACACACACACACACACACACACACACACACACACATATACAGAGAGAGGGGGAGAAAGAGAGAGACAAAGAGATAGAGACTGAGAGACAGAGAGTGGTTCATATGATTTAATCTTTCTGAGGCTCAGCGATTGGACATTGACATTTTTGAGCAACTTATCGCCTACTCATGCAGTCAGTTTGTTAGCAAGTGAATATCCTCAGATACAACCATCGAATCAGTCAGACACATGGAAGAGTAAACGTGTGTTTTGTACTCTTGGAAATTCGTTGCTAGCTGAAAAATGAAAAATCTAGAAGAGCAACGAGGCTTTGTGAAGTTCTGTTTAAAATTTGGAAAAAAACCTGGCAAAAACTGTCTATGAGTTACTCCTTCCCCTAAAATTGATAGCCGTCTACCAAAATTTGAAACCATTATTAATATTAGTGCGTCAGGTAAAATGTTTTGAGATTGTTGTTCTGATTGTTTACGTTTTGAGTTGAAATTTTGTCGAGTTCAGCTCAGCGATCGATAAAATAAAGTAGCAGCCAAATAATCCCTTCTTTCTAAAACCGCTGGCCTTGACCAAAAATCCGAAACAATTATTATTTTTATACTATTATATAATCGTGTTATTTTCATTGAGTGCTTCTATTGCACCACCAATTGCAGTTCATTATGCCTTGAGTATAAACAGTATTTTGTTAGGAATTTAAGAAAAAATCATATTGAAAGTACTCGAAGTAATATGTATGCTGTACTTGGTAATACTATTTTCTGCGTTTGCAAGTCTTTGGAGTTTTAGTTACGCATCTTCTGTATGTTCTTTTAAAATCATTTCCAAATTATCTATTGTTAGAGATTGTTTGTGTCCTGCTCCTAAACTTTAGTTACCCTAATTTCCAGGTCCTTGTATTTGAACAATCTCTGCATTTCATTTCGAAATACATTATATTTTGGGATTGACAAGTCAATCAGGAATAACTTACTTTCTTAATTCTCCTTCAGAACAATAGCTGAAAGATGTTAATCTCCGTGGTTGATGTGATTGGTGTATACCAGAGTTTGCTCGCTTTATTTTGATCTCAGACGTTACTACCTCATTCTATTTATTATTATTTTTTGTTTGATGTTTTCATAATGGTGGTATAACATATAAATTATATACACCCCAAATCTGTCATGTCTGTAGGTGTATTCTACTTTGGATAAGGTGGAGCAGCCTATGACAATATGTACTTAATTAGTGAATTCTACTTCATCACATATATTTGTAGTTTATGGAAGGAAAATCACAGTTTTGAAGCATGTCAGTACTGCTATTTTCTACGTTCATTTCTAATATTAATTTGTTTTGCTCATATTGGCCACGCAATAACTTTTTTGCCATCATTTTAGTATTAGGTTATGTAGTCTCGTTTTTAAACTTTTTTCAAGCATTTTGGCACTTCCTATCGTTGCTTTCCTTTGCTACCGTCTTTTTTTTTTTACTTCAACCTCTGTTTTTGTATTTGTTAGCTTCTAGACTTTGTTTTGTTTACTTCATGTTAAGCAGGTATTTTCATAGGATTTCCATTGTTCTTTACGAGCTATTTCACAGTCCTATAGTGGATAGTTTACAATTGCTTTCTAGTTGCAGAAAGAACCTACATCTCTGTATTCTTGGTAAAAATAACTTTTATGAAGCCAGATTTTCGGTGAATTATTTTTCTTGTTTCGTAGTTTCTTGGTAATACATTTTGTGTTTAGATTAGAAAATTATAATTATATATTATTACTGACAGGACTGTTTTGCTATTTGTTACCTATTTTTCTCCATTTATCTTTGCTTTGAATGTTAATGCGTTTCTAATATTTCGTCGTGTCCATTTCACTGATTCCTAATTATTTTTCTTTTGTTTCCTCTAATTCCTTTATTTCTGTTACTTTATCAATATAAGTTTAGTGTTCTTTATTAATTTTATTGTCTTCAAAGTTGACAAAGCGAAATTTCAGATCCCAGTCTCAAACTACTTCTTGCAACAGATCCATGTAGCAGTGCTTCTCTTTGCTTATCATATGTAGAGTAAAATTTAGGCCTCCCGTAGACAAAAGGTGTTTGTTTGTCTTCCAGCAATATTTGTATATGATTCCAGTCTGGTTTAACACGTTTATTAAGAAGCAGAAGAGGGATGGAGGTGAAAGTACCTTTAAAATGTTCATCTTATAAACTTGCTTTACTTTCCTTTATAAATAATTCTCTCTTTTGCCTCTATCTGTAGAGTTGTTTATCATTTACTAATGACGTGTTTAATGCATTTATTAGTTATTTGTTCTACTTAGTTAATTTTTCCGAGAAGCACGTGAGGGGGAACTATCAAAAGATTTCTTTATATTTGAGTGATTTTTTTTCAGTAGTTCACTGAGCGACATATTACTACTCTGAGGTGTAATATTTCTACAATGTAATACTTTGCAACAATAATCGGTAAACTTTCCTCAATATTTTTAACTATACAGAATAGCATAACTCAGAGTATAGGCACTTTGTCATCCTTTCCGATGTATGTTTATAGCATCATTTTTCCTGTCATTATTGCATAAAGTTTCATTAATTTTCAATGTATGAAAGCCCAACTGTGTCGTGTTTGCATATGTATTCTCTCTGGGCTAAGACTGAGAAACCAGAAATAATGTTCCTCTTCCCAATATCTACATATGTGGAGATACCTAAGTAGTTTCTGGTGGGAAGGCTCTATACACTCTATAGCATTAAAAAAAACCTGTGCTTCTCAACGAGTGCAAGTATTTTTCTTTCTCTCTTTTATTTTCGGAATTTTCAGGTATTTGATGGAAGGATTTTCTATCTAACACTTTAGTATAACATTCTGTAACCTCATTTTTATCCCATATTTTAGTTTGTTGTTTTTTTAAATCATCAATGTTGACGTTTCTACTTTCTCTTCACAACAGTATGTCACCCAGCCTCTGATTTATATATACTGTCTACCTTGGCGAGTTTTGTTTTTTATTTTGTTCGTATTTTGAAGCTATTTGAAATAACTTCAAGAAGAATTAAGAAAAGATTAAGTGCAGATATGAGTGGAGATGGGCTCCAGTTATGTAGAACATGCAAGAGACAGACTACTGATGAAAATAATCTTACCAGGTCTGGTAACTGTGTTTTAATTTAGCTTCTGTTTTGTATATATATATTTTCCATTCTTGACATCAGAAATTAGTCTTTCGTTGTTTTGTTTTGTTTTATCCTTTTTTGTAGCTATTCGTACGAGTGTTCCACTATTCCTCGCTAGATATTGTATAATAGCTTTCTTTTTGCATAATGCTCCTATCGTTCAGTATTCGTGGTAAATTTGATCTTCGTGTTTTCAATTTTCGTTTCTGTATCCTAAATACTGCGATTATTTTTCTGTTTCCTGTTAAGATTTCTTTTCCATTTTAATTAAGTTAACCCCGGTAGAGACAATACGAGAATAAAAGGTGATATAATCTAAACCTAGAGCGTCTTCCTTTACTTTCATAATTCTAATCCCAATTCGCTTTTATTATTGCTATAGGGTTGACGAATCAAATCCATATTTGATTGCTTTATGTTTTACCGTCCCTGAAAAAAGGAAGTTTGAGTTTATATCCAATAAAATTTGAACTTTGGCTCAAATCTAAATACCGCAAATCATTTCGAATCAGCTCATCTGTAAAAATCGATCTAATGCCATTATTTGTAAACATTAGAAATTTATTAACAGTTACAACATTATTTGTGTTGTTCAACTTCAATTGTTTTATTTCTGATAACGCATATATTATTACACTCTTGTTGATGTTCAACTCATCACTGTATCCTTAGCAACGGTTTGACTGGGACATATTTTCTTGTTAAATTTATATTTTCATAAGGCAAATAGTCACGCTAGTAAAAACTGAGCAGCACCAATAGGGCTATTACACTTAAATCATACGCAATGTAGTATGGGCGCCCTTTATATTTGAAATTGAGCGTACAAGTTATTTCTAACGTGTATTTTGATAATTTAGGGTCAAAGAATTTCTGCCAGAAATATGCAGACTTCTCACATATATACACACAGAGAAAGGGGCATGATATACATACATACATACATACATACATACATGCATGCATGCATGTATGCATGTATGTATGTATGTATATATATATATATATATATATATATATATATATATATATATATATATATATATATATATATATATATATATATATATATATATATACACATATATATATATATATTTATATATGTTTTTGTGTGTGTGAGCGTGTATGTGTGCGTGTATATGTAATTCAAGCATATACATACATGTACTTAATATTTCTATTTATATATATAGATATATATTTATTTATATACTGGCGGATGAGCAACGTTTACGCATCTACAAAGAGACACATATGTCTGTGCATGCATGTGCGCGTTTGTACGTGTATGTGTGCCTGCGTGTATGTTGTGTGTGTATATATGTATGTGTAAGCTATATTACTGATCTTTACTTTTATATATATATATATATATATATATATATATATTTTGGTGGGGGGTGGGTAACGTCATTGGCATTTTACCGATGTTGACATGTTATATATTGCCTGCCCCAGCTAGACAAGTGTACTTTCTGACACTTGCAGCTCCAACAACAACAAGATATACAGCAAAAAGAAGACAGTAAAGCGGGAGGAGGAGAAAAGGAAAAGAAGGAGGAGAAGGAGGAGGAGAAAAAGAAGGAGGAGGAGAAAAAGAAGGAGGAGGAGAAAAAGAAGGAGGAGGAGAAAAAGAAGGAGGAGGAGAAAAAGAAGGAGGAGGAGGCGGAGGAAAAGAAGGAATGATGACGATGAAGTAGATAGTAATGATGATGAAGTAGGAAAAATAAGAAACAAGAAGATAACGAAAAAGAAAAAAGAAATTATGATGAGAAAGAGCAGCAAAAGCAACACACAGTATCAGTAACAGCGACATCATTGAAATCATCAACATCAAACGTTGACAGTAACAACCACAAGAAAGAGAACGCATGTGTGAAATATGTAAATGTCTTTGCATCTTACAATAACAGGAATAACAATAACAGTAATGAGACCGAAACATTTCTATACGTTAGAAGTAACAGCCAATTACATCTCTAATCAGACCCTAATGAATCAAATTAATTTTCATCTCTTCTCTATCTCACACAATAGAGGACAAGTTTCCCGAGTCGTCATGTCATTTTTTTCCCTTTCAAAACATAACATAGTCACTTTGTCCCACTGTACGTTCTTTTATTTTCATTTTTGTTCATAAATCACTTTCTGTATTACACAACTACCATAATATTTCTGTTACCTTATTTGAACACACTGAAGCATCAGAAATAATCTTTTCTACTATAGGCACAAGGCCTGAAATTTTTGGGGAAGAGCTAGCTGATTACATTTCTCCCAGTGCGAAACTGGCACTTATTTCATTGACACCGAAAGGAGTAAAGGTAAACCTGATTTGAACTTATAACGTAGGGACGGACAAAATACCGCTAAGCATTTTGCTCGGTGTAATAACGATTCTGCCTACTTACTGCTTTAAGCATCAGAAATAATATAAGCCATATACGTGGAATATTAATATTTAGTTGCTTATCAAAGCGGCGAGCTGGCAGAATCGTTTGCACGCCGGGCAAAATGATAACAGTATTATGTCTGTCTTCACATTCTGACTTTAAATTCAGCCGTGGTCGACTTTGCCTGATATTCCTTTCAAGGTCGATAAAAAAAGTACCAGTTGGACCCAGGGGTCGATGTAATCGGCTTATCCACCCGCCTGAAATTGTTGGCCTTGTGACAAAATTCGAAGCCAATATTTAGTTGCTTACTTAGGCGGTGTGCTGGCAGAATCGTTATCACGCCGGGAAAAATTATTAACGGCATTTTCATCCATCTTCACGTTCTGAGTTCCGCCGAGGTCGACTTTGCCTCCCATCATTTCGAAGTCAATAAAATGAGTACCAAAATTTCTGGTCTTCTGTCAAAATTTGAAACTAATATTTAGTTGCTTATCTTTGCATTCTGATTTCGATCTCCAAGCCCAGAGAAGACTACTTCAATCTGCTTTCAAGAGAATAACCACCATTCATAGTCAATTCAATCTACTGGCGTATGCGAATGCGTAACTTTGTACTCATTCAAGAAATAATATTGTTGATGGCAGCAGATGTATGTCGACTGGCATTTTAGAAACAGAGTGAGAGTGGAGGCAAGCAAACGAGGATAAGTTTTAAAATAACTTTATAGCATGAGAGTAAATTATTTATATAGATTTATAGGTATATGTTTGTGTGAGTATATTGTGTATGTGAGTGTCTGTGATTTTATGGCGAGTAGAGATAGGATCTGGGGTATGAATACGTGTAGATGAAGACGGAGTTGAATTGAATACAAAGCTGTTTACCGATGTACTACTGTCTATGTTAAAATGGATGGTGCGTTATCAATGAAATGCGATCGTGAATCTCATATGGCTGGGTTAAAGCGGAATTTAAAGTTTACAAGATCCAAGCTAGTGACAAACAAATTCATTGTGTAAGAAACAATGAATTGTTTGGAGAAAGGCTAGTCGGTTGAACTGTTAATAGGCGTTCGATTTTCCAAGAAAATTGTATAAGCTCTAGGTTAGAGTGAGCTGGTTTATTACGTTGCATATCCAATTTGAGACTCCTTAAGTGATCAGTCATCGACCGGTCTCAGATTACTATCACGTCTAAACGAATTCTTTTATCACAAGCCACTTTATCTGCTTATACTTCCACGATAATATGTGACCCTTCGAAAAGAACTTCACCTCCCACCTACACAGATCTTTTACTTCTATGACATTCATAATTTCAATGGTACTTCAATAAAATAATTTACTGTATAAAATACAAACCCGTTTCAATTATTAGAGAATTTAGTAGACGATTTGCTGTCGCGTTGATGAACACCTATTACACATCCGATGCAACAACACCGAATCGCTCTAGCCTGTAGCTGTTCACGTCAGTTGCCTTGAAGACACCAAACATTATCTCGGAAACTGTGTGAAAGACTGTCATATTTCGTTTATTTTTTTTACTTGTTTCAGTCGTTGTACTGCGACCACGCCTCAAAGAGTTTAGTTCAAAAAACCCTTAATACTTATTTCCAGTCGGTCACTTTTGTTGAACCTCTCGATTAAGGAGAAAGAAACAGACCAGCACCAGTTGTCAAGGGGTGGCGGGAACAAACATGCACACACACACAAACATACACAGAAGGAGATAAACACACACACACACACACACACACACACACACACACACACACACACACACACGCACACACACACACAACTCACACACGTACATAGAAACACGAACGTATATACGACATATCTGTTTCCATTTCCGTCTACCAAACCACTCACAAATCTTTGGTCAACCCGGAGCTTTTATTGAGGACACTTGCAAAATGTGGCATATAGGGGGACTGAATCCCAAAACCATGTGGTTGGGAAGCAAGTTACTTACCAGACAGTCATGAATATATCTGCAATGGGTATATATTTTGTGACTCATGTTTCATGCCGCAGCGTAAAGTCGACTTATGAGATTCAGTTTAAATAAACCGTATATACCATAAATCACACAAATACGCGCGCGCATGAACACACTCCATATATATATATATATATATATATATATATATATATATATATATATATATATATATATATATATATATATATATATATATGTATGTATATATATACACATATAAAAGGGGATGCTGAAAAATTTCTGGCTTTGGGAAAAAGAAAATACAAGAGGAAGAGTTAATTATGATTTTATTCAACATATTCTCCTTTCAGATTCACACACTTATTGCAGCTACCCTTCAGTTTTCTAATCACTGAAAAAGAACTCAGACGGGTCGGCATCGAACGAAGGCTTTCGCGATAACCTTAAAAGCAAGAACTTTTCAGGTTCCACCCCCATGTGTGTGTGTGTGTCTCTCTCTCTCTCTCTCTCTCTCTCTCTCTCTCCCTCTCTCTCTCTATATATATATATATATATATACATATATATATATATATATGTGTGTGTGTGTATATATATATATGTATATATATGGATATATGCATGTATATATTTTCTATAAAAGTATACAGCTAAATATAGATAAATGTACATACACACACACGCACGCACACACACACATATATATATATATTACATACATATAAGAAGGATGACCACTAAGTGGACATCCATTATGCTAGAAGAAGACCACCTACGGTCTGACCACTAAGAAAAGATTGTTCTCAAGAGACCGATAGAATAAGTACTAGGCTTACAAAAAATAAATTCTGGGGTCGAATTGCTCGGCTAAAGGCGGTGCTCCAGCATGGCCGCAGTCAAGTGACTGAAACAAGTAAAGGAGTAAAAGAGTAAAAGAGTAAAAGAGTATACATATGAAGAGAAAAACGACTAGTTTAAATCTCTGTTATTACATATTTCTCGCACAGAGTGTCACTTTAAAAGTATATACTGTGAGCAAGATCGAGTGGCCGCTATCCCTAGCCGGCGCTTCTCCTGTACCGACAAAGGGAAATTACCCAGAAGCCATTGCTACGGCTAGAAAGGGAACAGGGGACTTCCTTGGTCACTGTATACGGGCACAGATCATGTGTCGGTAACCAGCTGCAATAGATGTTTTCCTGGGGCTAACAAGTAGTGACATCGTCCTGCGTATGACTGCCACGTTGCGTTGACATATAGTCTCTACTATATATATATATAGTTTTGAACCATGGAGAATTTGTACCGGATATTTTGCAGAGTTTTGAATTTTTTTTTTTTGAACAATTTTTGAAATTGTCTGATAATACAGACATAGACTTGCCCGAATGCATCAATAAATTAACATTGATATATTTTTCAACGTTTAACTGACGAGTTAATCATTGTTTGGTCCCTGTTAGACATAAGTCACATCATTATTAATTGTTGAAGGTCTCCCGCAAGGGTGAACCTATTATCTAAACTTCCCTGTTGAATTTTTGAATTGTTAGTTGTTGTTTTTTGCTGTATTTTTATAATTGTTTTCTTCCCCATTTATGGGTGAAGTAGTGAAAAAAGGAAGGATGGAAAGCGAACCAGACCTAGCCGGCAGCTATGCTGCAGCCACTGGACGAAGTTTAACTGTAGACACACTACAGGTTCGAGAGGTGCAGATGGAGGAAAAGAATCTCAAGGAATTTAACAGACTGATAGAAAAGGAGGGAACCAGTTTAAGGTTGACCCCGCCACAAGAATTGACAGCGAGCGTAACTAAGAGGACAGTAGTATATAGAACGCTGTCCAGGGAATGGAAAAGAATTGAAATAGCTAATGTGGAAGCCATAAAAGAGTGTTTGAAAGAGGTAAAGAACCTCAAAACATTCTATACCAGAGGAAAGAAATACGGCACAGTGGAGGTTAGGTTCGTTAGCGAGCAAGAAGCGATAAACCCCTCCACTGTGGCGCTAAGGACACAAGAGTGGGTACTTCTGCCGAATTACTGTGGCAGACGAGTGGCCAGGGTGAGAATAGGCAGAGTACCCCCGGAGATTGAGGAGGCGTGGCTGGTGGCAGCCATTATGTTCAACATGGAAGTAAAGTGTGAGGTTACGGCCTCGAGGTGGTGATCAAAGTAACCTTGCAAGACTTGCACAAAATAACCGAGGAGGTGATACTGCCGGAGAAAGTAAAATTTGCCTGGTATTATACTTAAGGACCTATACCTTCACGGAAGTACAGACCAACTTCCATATCCTCTGGAAGAGGATGAGCTATGAACTTTATACTCCTGTCTGTATTCTTCTATCAACTGTTTTATTCGTCTATCTACTACTTTATTCCTTTATAAACTGTGAATTCCCTGTCTAGAACTTTTATACATACTCACCTTGTCTCTGATGACGGAATACCCAGTGCATTGAGATGCTAACCTATCACTTGGGATATCCCAGAAACAGCTGTAAGACATCGAACAATTAATTAATTAACTAATTAATTAGTTAAATGTCTCAAATTCACTTTACTCTAATTAAATATTGTAAATGACTTGAAATACTCGTCCTGCCTTGGTTTTGCTGTCCGTTTTACTCTAATATATATATATATATGTGTGTGTGTGTGTGTGTGTGTGTGTGTGTGTGTGTGTGTGTGTGTGTGTGTGTAGAAAGTTGAAAACGAACACACGAGTTGCTAAATATGGAAAAAAAGTCGAGGTAGAAAATGCTAAAATAATTTTATAAAAAACATTTCAGTACCGGTTTCAGTCATTGAGACTTTTTCAACTGTAAGTATGGAACGCAATTAAATTTGGGAAAAATTAAATGAAGAGTATTTTAAAAGAATATCTGCATAGTATTCAAATACAAGGGCCATTTTCCTTGTTTCTGCTTGTCTCTGTCCCTCTTGTTTACTCTTGTGGTTTCGAACCTAGTACTTATTCTAAACCTAGTACTTATTCTATCGGTTTCATTGGCCGCACCGCTGGCTACGGGTACGTAAACACACCCACACTATTTATGAAGCGGACAAACACAGACACACACACACATATTAGTTTCTGTCTACCAAATCTACTCATGAGGCTTTGGTCAGCCTGAGGCTATAGTAGAAGATCAAGGTACCCCACAGTGGCACTAAACCTGGAACCATGTGGTTGGGAAGCAACACAGTCACGCCTATTCTTGTATATATACATAGATTCATATATATATATATATATATATATATATATATATATATATATATATATATATATATATATATATATATATATATATATATATATATATAGATTATGTATATATTAATATTGTCGCCGTTGAAAAAACTTCGATAATGTAAATATGTTACTCCATTTATTATTATTCTTCATATGTATATATATATATATATATATTCGACACACACAAACGCAGACACACATACACATACACATACGCACATGCACAGGAACACATATATATGCATGTATATATACACACATATCTATAAAGTGATGAACGTCTACTTTTGCGAAATCTGTGTAGGTTTATACATGTGTATTATATATATATTTATACGTGTTTTGTGTGTATGTGTTTGTTCGTTTGTTTCTCTGTTTGTGTGTGTGTGTGTGTGTGTGTGTGTGTGCATGTGTGTGTGTGTTTGTGTGCGTTGTTCATGTGTGTCTTTGTGTATTTTCACACACTCACAGGGTACTACAGTAGTCGATTTCTTTTACTGTTTACATTGTATTACTGTTATGTAGAAGAGAAATCGCTGGCGTTGTGATGTGCCATAAATTGTCTCAGATGGTGGTTTTGGAAAACCTAAAAATGCAGGCGAATTGCGCGATATTATTTATTTGGAGAATAACAGTATTATGGTCAGAGACAATAATTCTATTTTGGGAACCGAGCCAGGAATCTGAAAGCAAAAGGGGGTTTCTCACATATCGAATGGCACAATATTAAAAGAGGTTGAGAAAGGAAAGGGAATGGTTAAATTTCTGTGTAGATTTATTAATAGCGCTGAATTATACGTGTACGCGTATATATATATATATATATATATATATATATATATATATATATATATATATATATATATATATATATATATATATATATGCGTGTGTGTGTACATACACATACGCACGCACACATACACACACGCACACACACATAAATATATATGTATATATATACCTATGTACATACAAATATATATATATTTATGTATTCATATATATACATACACACACATATAAAGCTATATATATACAAATAGAGAGAGAGAACTTGAGGGTGAGAGAATAAACAAGCAATGAAGAGACAGAAGTAGACAGCTATACTGTTGTCTAGAGATATATGGAATTGTTTAACTATGAATATGTATGTAAAGATTTTCTTTTGCTGGAGATTTGATGTTAGGTCGTGTGTCGGGACTAAACAGTTTCATCGTTGTAGAGTTATCGCCTCCTATCTACAGTTATATTACTCTACTTACTTGGAGATCTTTTATAATATATGTATTAATAGTATGGAAATAACTTGTTTGTTCAAACAACTTGTTGGCCGATGCTCTATGTTGCATTATATTGTGCACACAAACACACACACACACACATATTGCGTGGGTATTTATATACATATATAGTATTAAATGTGAATACATCGTTGGCAGGCAAGTTACTACGTTCTTTGTTCAAGGATAACATCTCATCTCTTATTTCGGGTGATCGAAATCTTTTCGGCAGCGGTTCGTGAGAACATCCGATGGATTTCGGCCCTAGTTGGGCCTTATCCACGGTGTGTACTTACAGCTAGCCCCATGCAAAGACGAGATTCGTCGCCTCCGATATATAGGAAACAATAATTAAAACATTCATTGGTATTACGAATAACCGCTTGTCTGAATAAAAATCGTTTGTGAAATAGAAATAACATCCTATTAAAATAGTCCTCTATGTATTATATTTGATATGAATACATCACTGACAGTGCAAGATGCTGCCGTATTCGTCCAGAGATAACATACTCTATGGATATACTTGTTTTAATAAGGCCCAACTGAATATGTGATTACATATTTTTACATCGGAAACGTACTTCGCACGTTTACACGATTTTTATATGTACGGTGCCACCCAGAGTCACCGATGTGCTGTGTAGAGATGTAAAGTGAAGGATAACTCTATCTATCTATCTATCTATCTATCTATCTATCTATCTATCTATCTATCTATCTATCTATCTATCTATCCATCCATTTTGATTGTAGTCCTATAATTTGATATGTACAATTTGTGATTTGGCCGTATTATATTTCTTATGTTGTGTCATTAGTATATAACATTTTAAAGATGAAATATGATTGTGTGTACTTTTTATTTTTATCATATATGTTGACTTTATTCAACATATAAAGAAAATAAAGAACATTCAACTTTATATGAATTGTGAATCGATCACAAACATTTGGTTTGTATATTCTCAGACAGCGCTTGAACTTTTACTAAGGCTGTTTGACATGAACGGAATTAGTGATGCTGCCTTTGGCATCAGTGTAGTTTTAGACTGAGTACTGGTTATGGAAGACTTGAAAGATTGTAAAATCATGGAGCTAAAATCCGACCTATCGAATTATTCTTAAAATTTATGACAAATTTGTGGCCAAAAGATAATATCGCTCTAAGATAAGAATCGAACCAACTACCATTCTTCCCAGCATTTTCAAAATGATCATCACCAATAATGCCAGTAAGAAAAGATAGGGATCGGGCAGAAACTGCATCATCATTTAAAAAATCCCACTAATGAGTTCTAATAATTGCCGTTATCATAAGAACTATCAATATATACCATCATCGTCAATATATTTTCCTCACTATCAAGACATATCATAATTCACTTCAACCGCAACTCGTCGACTTCATTATTATTATTATTATTATTATTATTATTATTATTATTATTATTATTATTATTATTATTATTATTATTGTTATCATCATATTAGTAATCATTATCATCGTCATCATTAAGGACATCGTTATTTTTACCTCTGTTTTCTTCGCCTCGTATACCTAATGTGGAATACCTTACTGTTTCATACCAATCTCATTATCTGCCAATCCTGTTCTCACATTCTGCGCACGTAAATTAAGAAACGCACCAGCACCTATAAGTCATACACAAAAACAAGACAGGTATTAATAATTCATATGTGTGTGTGTGTATGTGAGCATGTATATAAGTATATTTCTAAATATATATATACACATTCTGATATATGTATATATATATACACATTCTGATATATGTATATATATATATATATATATATATATATATATATATATATATATATACAAATATATATGTGTGTGTATGTGTGCGTGCGTCTATGGACGTGTGTGTTCGTGCGCGCGCACGCGCGAGGGTGTGTGTATGTGTTTGAGTGTGAAAGAAACCGTGAATAACACTGTTGCTTTGGCATAAACTCACTGAAATACACACATACACACACATAAATATAATTATATATTATATAGTATATATTTTTGTACTATATATATATATAAACAACATATGAGTATATGCATATATATGTACATGTATGTACATACCTTCATCTACATGTACATATAGATACATATCTGGGTATATGTATATATATATGTATATATATATATATATATATATATATATATGTATATATATGTCCCGCTCCAATAATTAAAATGTGGCCATGCTAGGGCACTACCTTAAAGAGTTTAGTCGAAGAAACTGATCCGTGTATTTATTTTTAAAAGCCTGGTGCTTATTCTATCGTTCCGTTTTGTTGACTCTGGGACGTAAACAAGCCAACACCGATTGTCAAGCGGTGGTGGAGACAAAAATCTTCACAAAGACATGAATACACATAGTTATATATATATATATATATGTGTGTGTGTGTGAGTGTGTGTGTGTGTGTGTGTATGTGTGTGTGTGTGTGTGTGCATGTATGTATATATATATATATATATATACATATATATATATATATATATATATATATATATATATATATATATATATACACGCATACATACATATTTGTAATATATATATAGGCTCGGGGCTATAGCGAAAGATACTTGCCCAAGGTTCAATGCAGCGGAACTGAACCCAGAACCATGTGGTTGGGAAACAAACTACTTTGTATTCAGCCACGTTTTCTTCACAAGACGATTTAATAAATGAATAGTAGAGGTAGTTTCGAACAGTTTTTTCATAACCAACGAAATTTCGATACCTAATTGTAATTGGAAGTGCTTGCAAATATTTTAACTTATATATTATTGTCCCTACTTCAATCGTGGGGATGATCAGTAAATTGAAGATGAGGGATTGTATTAAAGAAGTTCACTTTGAATGTTAATCTGAATGTTCCTAATTTATGCACAAGGCCAGCAATTTTTGAAAATACATTTTAATCGATATCGCCCTTAATACTTCACTGATATTGTATATTTATCGGCAAAGGAGCTATGGTGAAGAAGGTTAACCTCGGCAAGAGTTGAACTCAGAAGGCAACAAGCCAGAAGAAATACCGTAAAGCATTTTCACCAACATTGCAACCGCACTGCCAATTCACCGTCATATATATATATATATATATATATATATATATATATATATATATATATATATATATATATATATATATATATATATATATATATATATATGTATGTATATATAATAATAATAATAATAATAATAATAATAATAATAACAATGATGATGATGATGATGATAATAATGCATACATGTACATTCATATAATAGTATACACATACACATGTATTAATTTGTAAAATATATAAAGCATACTTATGTGATTACAAGTTTCCTTTGTTCTAAGACTATCATAAATGTTTGCGGATGTATGTTTGTATTCATGTATGTATGTATGTATGTATGTATGGACGTCACATGTATGTTCTGTCTAGTTGTTATGTTATCTGAATTTTTTGTATAGGAACATTCTATAGGAACATTTTACGCGTACTTGCTCGGTTGTCTGTTGCATTGGAATGGTTATTTTACTAATCATAACTTCATTAGAAAGAAGTACTGTCTGTAGAAAATGCAACTCAAATATATGTACGTGACTCAATCTTTAGTTATGTTTCTGTCATAACTGAAACACTCTACGGTAATATAACCAACTTTTGCAAATATTCTTAAGATAGATATTCAAATTATTGTTTCCAACATCAGAGAGTTTATGGAGATAGTAATGAAGGGTGTAAATAAGTACAATGTTTCATGCTTGCATATATTCTTTCGTAAAACCTATTTTCGAAACTCACTGTTATAGTTTTTAAAAAACATAGACGATGGAGTGACAAAATCTCATCACAGCTATCTTTACTCTTCCTTCTTCCAGCATCAAGAAAAAGTGCTGCAGAAATATATATATACTAGCAGCTAAGGCCGGTTTCACCCGGTCGGTTTGGATGATGTGACTGTAAAACCTGCTCTGTGTAAGTATCTTACGTTAAGAAGCAATTTTTGAACGACATTTTTTCTGTCAAAACGCTAAATATAACTGACCAGCTGTTGTGTCGACGCCCCAAGACGATGAAGTAGTCTAGCCCAATACGTAGATATAGAGGGAGAAGTCTAGACGTCGGAGTAGTTGAGTAAAGGTCATCTGAACGTGCGATATAACAGTGGCGACGAAGATTTCGTAGCTCACGCAGCCACTGTTTAGTACTGCGATACAACAGTGGCGACGAGGATTTTGAATAGTACCGAAATGGAAGAGTTACTGAAAGCAGAACCGAGACGTAGGTCGAACAGGAAGAGAAAACCTACAGAAATGATGGAAATCAACGCTAACAGAAAAAGATATGCTAGTTTCGCACCGAGGAAATGAAATTGATAAATTCAGGTTTAAAAAACTCAAAAGGGGTAGGTGTTGTGTCGACGCCTCCAGACGATGAAGTAGGCTAGCCCAATACATAGATATAGAGGGAGAAGTCTAGACGTCGGAGTAGTTGTGTAGAGGTCATCGAACGTGCGATATAACACTAACAAAACAAACCGACTAAGATTCAACCAAATCAAAAGATAAACCCAAATACTAAGCGGACAAAGATGATCCATCCCACATCCATTGCGCGCGCGCGCGCACACACACACACACACACACAGATTCACACACCTTCCTTTTACACACACACACATATATTCACACAGAGTTGAAACGCTGTTTGATTTATTTTTTCATCGTACAATTTTCATCATCCGACTACCAAGTATGACATCACCCCTTTCTTCCTTATTCATCTATCACCCTTTCCTTTCTTCTTCATAAACACGAGTATTATTATAGTAGATTATCTCGGTACCCATGGCAGCTATGAAAAAATACAAAGCCCAGCATCACCACCGGATCATTCTACACATCTTTGTAATTTTTCGCGCAATTCCACCCAGCCGTTTGACCGTGAATCCCAAGACAAGAAAGAATCGTCCATGTCAAATTTATATGTATACATATGTATGTATGAATATATATATTCTCTTATTCTTTTACTTGTTTCAATCATTTGACTACGGTCGTGCTGGAACCATACCTTGAAGGATTTTTAGTCGAAAAAATCTAACTTAGGACTTATTCTATCGATCTTTTTTTTTACCGAAGCGCTAGGTTATGGGGACGTAAACACACCAACATCGATTGTCAAGCAATGTTGGGGACAGAGACAAACACATAAATATAGATACAACGGACTTCTTTCAGTTTCCGTCTGCCAAATTCATTCACAAGGCTTTGATACACACACACACACACACACACACACACACACACACACACACACACACACACACATATATATATGTAAAGAACCTTTATAATTATGAACAAGTCATATGATAACATGTTTGGCCATTGATATATTCAAAAATAATCCTAATTATTTATAATATATCCTCCGTAATGCTTTATTACAGTACTTTCTAATGATATATATATATATATATATATATATATATATATATATATATATATATATATACAGAGAGATAGATATATACATGTATGTATACATATATATCTATATATGTATATACATATATATATATATATATATATATATATATATATATATATATATATATATATACAGATATATTCATATACATACGTGTGTATATATTTATATATATATATATATATATATATATATATATATATATATATATATATATATATATATATATATATATTTATATATATATATGTAAAAAGAGAGAGGGGGAGAGTTTACTGTTCCCTTAAGGTAACAGCAACAAAAAATACTCCGTCCAGTGAGAGATAAATTTTAATTCGCCTTAAGAAATTTGCCCATATGTTTGCATTTGCTGAAAATTTCGGATCTGGAATTAGTAGTGCGGTGAAATTCTTATATGTAAAAAGAAAATGCGATGTTTCATCTATGCATGAATTGCATTTCATAGATCCATTAACATATAGTATAAATTTCCCTATGATTCTTTACTTGATTGTATGTGGTGGTTATTTTGGTTTTGGACTCCTCTCCTTTGAAATATTCTTCAATAATTAGCTTGATAATGGCTCTATATATTTATACCTTCGAGTACAAACATCCTTTTCTTAAACATTGTCTAATATTGCTTAAACCTTGTAAGCATTAGAAAGGCTTTCCTAGAGCCGAATGATGCAGAACTTTATTTAATAAAAATTGCTTTAACTGAATTATAACTGTAGTACTAATGTGAGAATCTTAACATTTAAGCCAGTCAAGTCTGAAGAATTCTTGAGATTGTATCCCTTTTTAATATGGAGTTGATCTTAATTATAATAGAATCGGAAATAAATGAATTGATGTTATATAATATTCAATTTGTCTGTTTTTGATATACACGTCACTAGCTACTCTGAGTTATTTCTCTTAGTAATTTGTTGTTTAATTTACACACACACACACACACACACACACACACACACACACACACACACACACACACACACACACGTATATATTGTATGTCTTAGTCTTACCAACAGAATAGAATATATGTCGCTGACGAAGTCTAATAGCCTCAAAATATGTCTGTTGCTGATACTAGTTGGCATTTAAGAGCCACATCCAATTTAATCTATACTGTCTAAATTACGTGCAGATGTTCATGTGGAGTTATCTCCTTTGGTTGCTAATCTTAAATCTTAAATAGATCTAAAATAGGATTTTATCTATTAATTCCGTGGATAATCTCATGTGATCGAATCTTTGTGGCTCATTGTATTACATACGTGAACTATCGCTATAGTGTCCATCTTTTTATTTTAACATATTTTATTTATTGTCACAGGTTTTTGTAGCTTCCATGTTGTCTCAAGAAAGTTTTGCTTTAGGTAATATTGAAGTTGTAATGATTGTTACTTAGCCGCAGGTCAGCTCTTTCCGACAGTAGTATGATCAAGATATTGAAGCTACTGATCAGTGACTATACGGACGTCTTTGCATCTGTTTCAGTAAATATTGAAGGAAATGTTGTGAACTTCCTTTTTTAGAAAGAAGAGTGTGATTTGAAGGCGATGTAGCTGTTACATTTAGCAGGATGTGTTATCACTTAGACGCTGTCGGTGTCGGCTCACTTAGAGACTTCCTCGTTGACTCGTAGAAGCAATTATTTAGAAGGTTGGTAACTTCAAGCAAAAGATAAGATACCGAATCACATGAACTGCAATATTATGCTTATAATCATTACTTTCGTTTAGATTTCATCGGGAACATCTGTGGATGAAAATATACCCGTCGTAATAATAGATATAATAGCAACAACGTGTGGAGTAGAGTATTAATTCAATAGACTGTGACGTTCTGAGATAAATTTTGGTTGCACGTTTCAGTAAAAAAATTTGCTTGTTATTGTTATTTAAGGTTTTCCCCTTTCTTCTTACTGGTCATACACACGCGCGCGCGCGTTTACTATTGTATAGTATATATGTACAATTATATAGTATATTATATTTTTCAATTAATGCTGCTTCGGTTAACTTACACACAGACACACACAGCCAGACACATACGTGTGTGCGCATCTGTATCAACGAATGCCTATGAGTTTGTTTGTATGTATGTGTGTATGTATGTGTGTGTGTATGTATGTATGTATGTATGTATGCATGCATATATGTATGTATGTATGTACGTATGTATGTATGTAAGTATTATGTATGTATGTATGTATGTATGTCTGTATATATGTATGTATAGCATGCTTAACTACACGGAAGAATCTGTATACATTCGCATGTGAACGGAAAAAAAGCACACAAACACATCATATACACAAATACTCCTTCACACAGCAACACAAACGCAAATATTTTGAGTGCCGAAATATAAATAATAAACAAAATTGTAGAATTTGTCGTCCAAATATGACCTTGGAATTTTTATATTTGTTGTGAAAGAGTGCAATTGTTTGCTGAAAGCAGAGCAAGTGTGTTGAGGTATGGAACAATATTTGTCAAGTCCATCTGCTGGTGCTGAACCGGAAAATTCTGACTCAACAAACACTGAAAATAGAAAAGATAGTTTTAGTAACAATTCTCCCAGCTAAATTTAGACTAATACTAAAATTTCCTTACCTTCTTGTTGTTTTTTTAAGCATATTTTTGTCGTACGGGGTTGGTAGTTGGAGGTACTGTAGGTTTGTTATGTACACACAACCAGACACATAGATTTACTCCCTCACACATACACCGAAAAATGTATTTAGATTTACACATAGAAATATGTGTGTGCGTGTACATGTGTGAATATGCATATCTGCTTTGGTATTTGTCTATACATATCTATGTTGCATGCATGTGTGTATACAAACAAGGGAACAATGTCAGACACACACGGAGACATAGACACATATACAGGCACACGAATGTAGACGTACAGAGATACACACATATAGCCGCACAACAAGCATATATATATATATATATATATATACATATATATATATATATATGGGAGAATATACGAAAAAACAACAACAGACGAGGACAGGTGGTGTAAATAACAAAAGGATGTATTAGTATGACGCTCGGGAATACGGTAAGTCTTTGACGTTTCGAGCTACGCTCTTCAACAGAAAGAATACGGAGACAAGGAGAAAAACACGGAGAATAAAAATTGAATAGTGTCCAGTCAACGGTCAAATATATATATATAAGCAGATTGATGAAGAGATAGATATTCACACCGAAAGACAATGAATGAAAGATAGAAGCAGACATTAAACAATAGATGTGTGTGTGTGTGTGTGTGTGTGTGTGTGAATAATTCTTTGTTGGTTTCGAAATTAACGTGTAAGTGCGTAAATATTACAGAGACCCTTCAACATGTCAGTGCGTGACAAAGCTTGGCGTTTGTATGTATTACAGGATGGTCCGCGCAGCAAGTTTCCAAAGACCTTCTGTGTCGCGAATTATAATCACAATGCTTTAGCGAAACCTCATGATATGGTATACAAAAAACAAATGATTTGACCATAATTACTGTAGCATCAAAATGTGATCCAATATTTGTGAAGCGAACTTATTCACTATTCCCACAGTCATGAAAACTTATATTCATTATTCAGATAATTCACTTGATTAAATATTTACATACATACATGCGTACATACATACATACATACATACATACATACATATGATGGACTCTCCCGTCGAAGATAATGAACGAGCGTTCAGCTTACACAAACGATTTGTTTATAGTGATCAAGTGTTCGTGCCGCACATTAAATTACTCTCTCAATCAAATTGATGTTGTTTGAACAGGTGCCCGGTGTACCACGCGTCAGGTGTCGGAGTGATCGCAGAGCAACGTTAGATGAAATGTTTTCCTCAAGAACACAACGCACCACCCGCTCTAGGAATCGAAATCACGATCGCTAGATCGTGAGTGTAACACCAAGCATGAATACATACATATATACATAATACATACATACATATACGTATGTATATGAGTGAGTGAAGAAAAGTACGTATTACATAAGGATGATTAAAGAAAGATGAATGAGCCATTCGGCGGCTAGCTATAGAAATTATACGTATCGTGTCTCCCAGAAGCAAATAATGTACTCTAGTATACTTTTTATAAGACAGAGAGTATTCTGCATCATTAGTAGGAGTAACATTCCTTTATTATCTGACTTAAACACACACAAACACACATGCACATACATATACACATATGTAAGCTTGTGTATATGGGTGTTTGTGTGTTTGTGTGTATGTATAATATCAAGAAGCGTGAAAACCTGTTGTCAAAGTACATGGTTTTACTGTATTTTTACTATATAACACTAACAAATAATATATTTTTTATTTGCTTGCTATGTTTGGATGGCAACCTAGTAGACGCGATAGAATGTCGAAAAATACATTGTGTCAATTATTTCTATTCTCAACGCTCTGGGTTCAATTTCCGTATTTCCTTCTTCCTTGCTAAATCAGAAGCATTTCTAACATTCCTATGTGAATGTTTTCAAGGTTTATTTACATATGAGACCATATTTGACTTAAAACTTGGAAAGATTATGATTATGGAAATATATCCAAGTCTCTTTTAAAACGTGTTGAAAAGTTCCTAGCTTTAAGGATATCGTGAAAGGCCTGGTCGGACAAGTTCTTTTACAGGGCTTAGAAAAACTGAAGGGCTGCTGTACTAAGTGTGTGAATCTGAGATGGGAATAAAGTTATAATTAACTGATCCTCCTGTATTTTCTTTTACCGAAAGCCAGGAATTTATATCTTATTAGTAGTTGAGATTTCAGGTGAATTTTCTAATGACGTGTATCTCTACATGCATAAGCATGAATTATTACCGCCTCGCCCATAAATATGACGGTGATAGAAAATTGGGAAGTGTCCTATAAGAATGACATAAAGTAGCTACGAGTTACTTAGATATAACTGTTACTGCTGTCGTGTTATTGGTCTGAATTACCCCGTGTTTCATATTGTATACTGCATATATGTTAATGCGTACCGTCTGATCATGTAGTGTTTACTCTGTAGTCTTTTAGAGTTTCTTATTTAACACTGACTGGCAGAGCTATGGTCAAAAGCATTATTTCAGTGGATTCACAATTGCACATTGAAGATAGCAAAGGATTTGAAGAAAATATGGCTGTCATTTTTATTAAGTCGAATCACAGAATAAGGACTTCCAGCTTTGGCTCCTAAGTTTTCATATTCCTGCTGCTACTAATATAATTCATCTTAATATCATTGGCTTTTCTCTCTCACACGCTCATATTTACATCTACATGAAATATGTAGACTCACACACCATTAAACAAACACTGACATAAATATACGACTGTGCACAAATTTTTCAATTTTGTTAAATATTCTCAATGTAAGTAAACATATTTTGTGAGTTACATAAGCGATACATATTTCCTAAATACTTAGTACGTATGTACCTAATTACTTGCAAACATATATACATACATATATGCATTCATGTGTGCATACATACATACTTACAAACATACATATATATATACGTACGTATATACATACACACGTGTATTCATAAATTTATTAGAAGGAAGCAGTTTCAGCGTTTCCATGCAAATTACATGTGCATATATACGATATATAGAATCGTTTTTTTCAGTTGCAGATGTTGAAACATACACACATATGAATACACTGTGAAGCATATTCAATACCTTTCCTTATTCCATCACATACATTTATGCATGTGTGTGTGTGCAGTGCATACACACATACGTATATTAACACATACCTATATACATATGCGTATGCGTGAGTGTGTATGTGTGTGCGCGCGGGCACGCGTTCGTATTTAAATATGTAAGCATGCAAGGGATACATACGCCCAAAAACTGTAAATATACAGATGAACATAGGCATCCCCATGTTTATATATACAAGTAAATACGTATATAAGCGCAAGCTTTTTGTATGTATGTGTGCATAGACAAATATTAATGTATCAAATATAATACCACAGAACAATGTAAATTGTTAAGTAGTGCAATATTCTCCAAGATTATAATGCGAGCGAGTAGAGCGATTGTACAATATGTATTTATAATTCATTTTCTATTTTATTTGAATACTAGTGCTAACTCACTATCTTAAAGATATCGCTTAGGCAGTGATTTGAGATTTGATTTCTAACAAATATTTACTGTATATTTTTGACTTGGGGGTTAATAAATAAACGACGAAATATGTTAGATAAAAGGGCCAGGGAGCAAAGTTTGGGATTCATTGATTTTCAGGATTTCTTGTTGGGTTGAAACCTTTAAAATTGCTGATTTTGCTGTTGATGTTATTTATCCATAAGTCAAAGCTGTTTCAAGGGAATTAAGATAAAATCCTTCCAACCTTGGCAATCTCTTTTGTTATATAACAATGACTACATTCTCTGATCCCTCCGGCTTAACGGATAAAGTGTATTTTGGATAGCGCAATTCAATATATTTTCCTAAAAAATTTTGGCACAAGGCCAACAATTCCGGTGGGTTGGGGTGGATTAAGTCGATTACATCGACCCCAGTCTTCAACTGGTACTTATTTTATTGTCCCCGAAAGAATGAAAGGCCAAGGCGACCTCGACTGAATTCGAAATCAGAACGTAAAGACGGACGAAATGGTGCAATGCATTTTGTCCGGGGTACTCACGATAAACAATTACCGGGGTAGCAAAAGATCACACAAGTCAAATGTTTTTAAAGGTAGAAATTCCGGGTTTAGGTGAAATATCTTGTATAATATATATAAATAAATAAATGGAGTTAAACGCAGGTGTTATTCAAATTCTTTTACTTCCGACACATGTTTCAAAGATATTGGTATTATTCCAAAGGAATAAAATGGTGTAAAACATTGTAATCTTCTCTTCAGGGAAATGAAGAAATAAAACTCGTCAATAAGACATTTTAAGAGAATATGATGGATATGTAAAGTGATGAACTGAACGCTATTAAGTTTAAAAAAAAAAAACATTAGAGGATATAACGTCAAAGGTAGCCTATAGAAAGAGGAGGGGTAAAGGAAAGAAAAACTCAGAGACCAAATAAATGAGATTACATTGAATAACACTTGCGTTTAACTCTATCTATTTATCTATCTATCTATCTATCTATCTATCTATCTATCTGTCTATCTATCTATCTATCTATCTATCTATCTATCTATCTATCTATCTATCTATATATATATATATATATATATATATATATATATATATATATATATATATATATATACACATATATCTGTAAAAAATGTGTGACACTTATTCGGTAGCCATGATAAAACTCCGAGTTTCGGATGCCGGGTGGGAGCCCACGCCAACCATCTCTTCAGTTATCCGGCCATTGATAATTGTCGGCGTGGGCTCCAACCCTGGCATCCGAAACTCGGAGTTTTATCATGGCTACTGAATAAGTGTCACATATTTTTACAGATAAATTCCTCTATTTACATAATATCGAGGTTTCTTTCTTTCTTTTGTTGTCCTTCCTATCGATATATATATATATATATATATATATATATTGAAAAAAAAGTCGTCAGAATTTTGGAATAACTTCTTTCAGTTATTCCAAAATTCTAACGACTTGTTTTTCAATATTTAATTCCGTACATCACACCTAACACTTTACACACACACACACACACACACACACACACACACACACATATATATATATAAATTATTTGCTTAGTCCGTTTCGGAATGTGCCTTGAACTATTGCACGAACAAGTATGGTTAGGCGAATATATTTAAAATTTTGTCTTTGTTTGACTGAAGAAAGACAAGCGCCCCCTAGCGCAAATTAAAAAATCGATTCTAAGTTATCTGCCATTCCTTTTGCGATGATCGCAGAGATATGACCCATGATTTTTATACGTCGTCCGCCTTTCACCATGCTTGTTGTAAGTGAGCCCTATGTGATTTTTTTTTTCTTTTCACTCCTATTTCTGTGATTCCTATTTATAGCAAAGCTGGTGCTTTACAGCACCATAATTATATCATATTATACACACATACACACACAAATATATATATATATATATATATATATATATATATATATATATATATATATATAACTTACTAAACTTGCGTGCACGGTTCATGCTTTCGATCGCAACTAATATTACTAGTTACTGCTAGTACTATATATATATATATATATATATATATATATATATATAGGTCATGAGTGATAGTGGTGTCAATTAGACCCAGAGGTTTCAGGTAAGGCTGAGTAAGTGCTATGGATATACCACAGTTAAGCTCCAGGTTCGGTGCTTATGCGAATAAGGGGTCCAACGTAGGTCATATATCAGCGTTTGAATATAAGGATTTACTTTTCGTAATGAGATAAAAGACCAAGGCTGTGTATAATATAGGACATTCATAATAGAATGTCTTACAGCTGTTCCCAAGATATTTATTATATCGCTTCATTGGAGACGGTGTGAGAGGATGATTAAGCAATAGTTAGTTTAGTTAAGATAGAAAATGGAGAGTGAATGTAGGGATATTGCATTTGTAAATCCATTGTTTAGTACGAATAGTATACATATAAGATTCTAATACCGTGTGAGTAAAATCCAATTGTTTTTAAGATTGGTCGTTGCCTTTGTAAATCCATTATTAAGATTCCAATACCCTATGAGTAAAATGGATTTACAAAGGCAACGACCAATCTTAAAAACAATTGGATCTTACTCACAAGGTATTGGAATCTTATATGTATACCATTCTGCCTAATCAATGGATTTACAAATACAATATCCCTACATTCACTCTCTATTTCTATCTTAACTAAACTAACTATTGCTTAACCACCCTCTCAATGAAGGGATATAATAAATATCCAGGAAACAGCTGTAAGACATTCTATTTATAAATGTTCTATATTATACACAGCCTTGGTCTTTTATCTCATTACGGAAAGTAAATCCTTATATATATATATATGTATATATATATATATATATATATATATATATATATATATATATATATATATATATATATATATATATATATGTACTAAAGAGATTTGTCGTGTAAGTCCGGACAACGCGACAAAGTACAAAGTAAATTGCAAGAAAGGAAAAGAGAAAGGAATGAACAAAAAGACAAGGCAGTTTTACCTCGTATTTCTATATTTCAGGGTTATACTCTCTTCTTCAGAACATTTGGAAAATTAAAAGGGACGGATGGAAAAGTTGTTGAGAGATGAGCGCGAGGGGAAGAAGGTAGGAAGAGGAAAGAAGGCGTCTGCACAAGGTAAGGTTTTCTGAAAACGAAATCAACCAGCTAACACGCACATTACAAATACAACCTGTAAGCGGAACAGTGAAAATATGTACAACTTTTCTCAGGTTCAACATGTGATCTTTGTTTTGTTATATACGTTCCAAAGATATAGCTTTGAATTTTTGTTAGAAACCACTACCTTTCCTAACAGTAAAGTTTCAAATGATTAAAAATAGAAGAGAACGCACACATGTTCAAAAACAAACACACGCACACATACATGTATATATGTATGTATACAGAGGCACATATATATACATGTATCTATGTTATGTACAGGCACACACACACACGCACACACACACACACACACACACACACACACACACACACACACACACACACACACACACATATATATATATATATGTATATATATGTATATGTATATATATATATATATATATATATATATATATATATATATATATATATATATATATATATATATATATATATACTCACATACAAACATTAAAATACTTATATGCATATATGCAAATATTTAGTTGTGCTAGAAATGTCCACACGTTTAGCAAAGATGAAAACGAATGTTTGTTGAGAACAGCATGTGGTTCTACGATTTGGAGGACGCTATTTCTTGAAAAAGGCGCAGTGAAGTGTATGAACAGTTTCAGCAAGAAAGTGTCTTTACAGAATAATATTTCATATTACCTTAATGCGCATAATTGGCACGGTTTCTTGTTATGGTTGTATGTTTTGGCTCTTGATATGATCTTCTAGGATGCATAAAATTATGTATTAGTGAGTTTTAGATGCCAGACACATGCCGAGAATGAGGTTGTTGACTTTCTATTGTTATATCTCTCGACAAAAGGCTTGTTGGTGGTATCCATTAAGAATAAAGGTCAGCACATAAGCTTATGTACTATACAAAAGATATAGCTTATTGATAGTACAGTTGCAATTAAATGAGGTCCACACAATACTTTGGAAGATATTTCTTAGTTTATCTATATTTGAAGATAGTATAACTGTTATCTGTGAAAATTTTGCGTGGTGAAATATGAAATCTAAAGAGTGTTTTTCCTATTATTGGAATGGAAACGGGAAGAGTGATGTGTGTATTTTCAATTACCGAGTTGTTTGAAGAAATAGCTGCAGTTTATAAATATTCAACGAGTAAATGACAAGAGTCTTTTAAAAGTCTAATCCATAGCATCAATATTATGGACTAATTTTAGATATCCAACATAAATCAACGCAAAATATGTAATATATTCCCCTATAAATAAATATTCGATAAAGTGATATTTCCTTACCAACACGCTTTAAACAAAATCAGCTTCAAAGACAGGATTAAAAATATCTCCAGTCCATACACCTCTAGATTAAAGAAAAGGTGCCCAACATTATCTGGTTAGCTACTCTCTTTTCCAATGTGAAAGCTAAAAATGACTGGATTTGATAATCTAACATTTTCTTAGCAACCGCCAATAAAATTCCATGATCAACATAAAATGCTTCTAGTGGTAAAATATTAAAAAATAATCTAACCAGGAACAAAGATTCATGCATGGTTAATCAAACTTGCAACACTACAGTAGTAATAACATATGATCAGGATGTCAACTTCATAAACAATAACGGCACAATGGAGGTATATCAGGATGACCAATAGATAATTTTAAAAAGCTATGCAAACCATAACTCCTTCTTAAATGTGAAGAGGAAATAATCTACATTTTCGTGGAAGTACATTTGGGGGCTAAAACATATATTGATGTCCTGTATGTATCCCGGAGAAATTTTGGTATTTTACAATTTAAAAATCATCTAGCTTCCTGTAAACTGCTCAAAATATTTCGGATCATACAGAGATAGCTACAAGGTTTTGCTTAATTTGCGGTGTCTCACGCGACCGCTGAGTTAACGATTAACCTGTCTCACTTTCTAGATACATTTTAAATGTTGTCTAAAACCTACTACAAGACAATTTTATATTGCATTATTTTAATGTATTAGTTACAATTTATATAAAGTTGTTTCATAAATATATTTATGCTGTATTAGATTTTTAAAGATTTATATAACCAAATACTTTGCTTTTGAGCTTGTATTGTTCTTACTTTATCGTTCAATTTTAATAAACTTTTTACTTATTTTTACGAACCCTTTTGCCTATTCATGGAGTAATGCAGCGTATATTGCAAGCATTAGGAACATTCCACTTTAAACTTTTCATTTCCTATGCGTTGTATAAATATATAAATGTCATAGTCTGATTGACACCTGTTGTTTATCTAAAATTTTATTCTATTATACATACACCAGATTGATCAATCCATTGCTTATAGCCAATCTACATTTAGACATCTATAACATCTTTCCATTTTAAGTTACAGTTAGAATTCACGTAGTAGTTGACCTGAGCATTAATTGTATGTACATATCTTATGACATCAGACATCATGTTACTTGCAATTTATACATGCATCACACATACACACACACACACGCACACGCACACACACACACACACACACACACACACACACACACACACACACACACACACACACACACACACACACTCACACACACACACACAAACACACATATAAATATACAGGCGTAGGAGTGGCTGTATGGTAAAAAGCTTGCTTACGAACCACTTGATTCCGGGTTCAGTCCCGCTATTTGGCACCTTGGGCAAGTGTTTTCTACTATAGCTTCGGGCCGACCAAACCTTTCTGAGTGGATGTGTTAGAAAGAAGCTGAAAGAAGCCTGTCGTACATATACATATATATATATATTCGTATGTCTGTGTTTGTTCCGCACCATCGCTTAACAACCGATGTTGGTGTGTTTACGTCTCCATAACTTAGCGGTTTGGGAAAGGGACGGATAGAATAAGTACTACGCTTACAAAGAATAAGTCCTGAAGTCGATTTGTTCGACTAAAGGCGGTGCCCCAGCATGGCCGCAGTCAAATGACTGAAATAAGTACAAGATTGAAAGAATAAACTACATTCTTTTCTTCTTTTACTCGTTTCAGCCATGCCGCTGTGGTCATGCTGGAGTACCACCATACATACGTACATATATATATATATATATATATATATATATATATATATATATATATATATATAAACATAATTAAGGGATCAGCAAATATTTGCTTCACCATATACCGAAGTTCAGAAATAGCAGCTAAAAAAGCTGAGACTCCAACAGATAGCATTACTTGATAAACCTTTACCCTTTTAATATATATATATATATATACATACATACTGTTGTGTCTGGGGAGAGTCATTCTCTTTTGGTGCCTTATAATTTTAACACACTCGCCGGTAAACTTTCCACTTATTTCTTTTATTTTCCTAAAATTTTCATTACGTTTTGCAACCTTTTCAATAGTCGTTGACTCTGTCTGTTACTCACACTTCATTCCTTTTTGTTTGTGCGCATGAGTGTGGATCACTGTGTGTGTGTGTGTGTGCGTGTGTGTGTGTGTGTGTGTGTGTGTGTGTGCGTGTGCGTGCGCGCGCTTATACATGCATGCATATATGTTTGTATGTATGGATGTGCATCTCCATATATGTGGACGTGTGCCTCCGTATGTGTCCTTGTGTGAAGTAAAGTGTGTGTGTGTATACATGGTCACGTGTTTCAGTCTTCATTTGCGTATGTGTGCTTGTTTGTTGATATAACCTATGTAACTATCCGTCTGTATTTTGATCCGTTTACTTTCATATCCATATGCTTACATACATGAGCATATACACATATATATTCATACACACACATAAATCTATCTACATGTACATACGTATATACATACACATCCCACACACTGATACATACCTACGTCTATCTACATAACAGCCCACTAACTATTCTACTCTACCTCTGTAAACTGTGGGTATGGGGGTATGATATCTACTATGTACATTTCCTATTTAGTATGGTGGAAGTTTCATTTATGAGGACGTACTCCCGTATGTGTCTGAGTGTTGGTTCCTTCGGGTGCTTGGATAAGATGCGGATGTCAAGTTGACCCAGGTTACCTCCATGTTGGTCCTTTGAGTAACGGACAGAGTCAACGACTATTGAAAAGGTTGAAGGACGCAACGAAAATTTAAAAAAAATAGAAAAGAGATAAGTGGAAATTTTACCGGTGAGTGTGTTAAATTATAAGGCACCAAAAGAGAATCACTCTCCCCAGCCACAACAAAATATGCTTCAACACACGAACTCACATAAAGAATCTTGCAAACCAGATCTAAAAACGAAATATATATATATATATATCTATTTATGCAAGTATATATGCACATACATACATACATATACATATATACACGCACACACACACGCATATATATATATATATATATATATATACAAACAGACGCGTGTGCACGCACGCACACACACACATACACATATACACTGTGTGTGTATGCATATGGGCGAGATATATATGTGTGTGTGTGTATGTGTGTGTGCCTCAGTTATTGACATTCCAATGAAACATCAAACGCAGAATATTAAAAGAGTATTATAAATGACGCAATTTCGGTCGGCAGTTGCTCGAAATAGGATTACTAAATGCTAGAATGACTAATATATGTACACACACACACACACACACACACACACACACACACACACACACACACACACACATGCATATGTATATATGCGCCCGCGTGAGTGTATATAGATATACATTATATATATTTATATTCATATTTTTTAAAGCATATGCATGTATGTATGCATTATACGTATATGCATAGATTTTATATATTGATTAAGTTCTGTATATTTAATCTAGTTTTTATTAAAAGCGACAAAAGATTATTGTTTGTTAATCTTAAGTAGATATATGTTTCGTATGCTAGGCAGAAATTTAATATTTTTCATGAAAATAATGATAAAAAAAATCTATATATCTTTCCAAGGCAATGCGTTGTTACTTCTACTTTGTCTCATATCCAGAGTCAAAGCGATCAGAGGCATATTTTTTGTTTCTTAATGAAAACTGAGAAGTAAGTAGAGAAAGAAGAAAGCGCCGGTGAGATTGCATTTGCTTTAAAGTTGATATATCTGAATCATGTGATAATCAAGAATGTTTTAGATCTATCGTGCACAAATGGCTGTTAGAATTCTTTTTGTGTTTGACAACAAATACATGAATGCATGAAAGTTTTTTATAGTTTCAATTTACAAACCTCTCTTCAGTAGAGGAAAGCCTGCCTCTGCTTCTAAGAGACAAGACTCTCTGCATGAAACTTGGAAATCAAACAGATAGCCGTGTATACATGTATAGTACTGGTTTCGATTTATTCGACAAAATTCTTCAAGACGGTGCTCCGACTTGGCCGCAGTCTAGTAACTGAAATAAATAAAAAGTAAAAGAATACATATATGTGTAGATACACATATGTACGTTTGTATGACCATATGCGTATTAAATATAAATGTGCATAGTGATGAACCTCTATTTGATGCTAGGATTTGTGGAGGGAATGGCATATGTATTTAAGGAAAGTCTATTTAGGAAAACAATAGATGGTACGTTTTAGCCGTGGTGAGGCGACATATCCACACTCATCTGCTAACTTATGAGTAAATTGAACAAGACCGAATTTAGAGAAGTAAATAAGACTGATCGTGTGGCAAAGGTTACTCATCACGACTAATATTGCCGTTCAACTACAAGTAGCTGCTGGATATGCAGTCCGTAACGCTCACAGATAAACTACATTGTCAGCATTGACATGTTGCTGGAAACATGTACCAGTTTTCTTCCCACTGGAATTGTGTTATTCAAAGTAACGAGAGCTTTAGTAGGAAATGTGGACTGTCTATGTCACTGCAAAGCTTCATTGCACAAATGCGTTTCACTGCAACAAGTAAAATTAAGTTTTTCTTTGCGACGATTTGGGCGTCACCTGTGTCTGTGACGCTAAAGTATTGACACTTCTGTAGTTTCCTTGCACTGGAGGTGCACAGGGGTAACAGTCGCTAATTATCGCTCGCTCACATGACTTTTTCCTTCGATAGTTTATGAAGTGCAGTCGTCAAAGCTTCTATAATTGAAACAGATGATGCTCATAGTCAAATTTGAAGGGCGAACGTATAAAAGCTTACAAAAGACAGACTAACTTACTAGAATATTGTTCTTCTATCTATTGTTCCATTAATGGCTTATAATTGTAAATTACGTTTGACCTTTCTGAGCTTATACCCTAGGTTCCCCAAACTGGTAATTGAGGCAGTTTATTACATAGTTAAGTAACTGAACTATTACGAATATAAATCTGCAGTTAGACTCCGCGTTTAGTATCAGCAAATTTCTGAGAAGTTCGCCACAGATATGTTCATTTTTCTTACTATATTTAATGCTGAACATTTGGGTTTTATTACTGCTCATAATTTCTTCTTCGAGTCACGCCGTTATAACTGATCTATCTCTGAAATACATACATCATGCCTTTTTCTGGTATACTCACACTATATATTTATACTTACAATATGTACATAATACACACATACACACACACTCACATGCACACACACTCACACAAACATAAACACACACGCACTCCTATAAATCCATGCATACATACACACATACATATATATGTATTGCAGTTGTTATCCATATTTGCTTTTTGCACAAATTAATCAAAATCAACTAAAATATCTTTGTCCATTTCAGCAAGATATAATATAATATAGGGGCGGCGAGCTGGCAGAATCGTTAGCACGCTGGGCGAAATGCTTAGCAGTATTTCGTTTGCGGTTACGTTCTGAGTTCAAATTCCGCCGAGGTCGACTTTGCCTTTCATTCTTTCGGGGTCGATTAAATAAATATCAGTTACGTACTGGGGTCGATGTAATCGACTTAATCTCTTTGTCTGTCCTTGTTTATCTCCTCTATGTTTAGCTCTCTGTGAGCAATAATGAAATAAATATAATATAATATAATATAATATAATATAATATAAAGACAGATGGAGAGATAGATAAGGGAAAGAAAGAGAAAGAAAGAGAGATAAAGTTAGAGGAAGTGGGAGAGTGAGTATAGTATATTTTGCATGAACTCGTATACATAAATATTTTTTTTTTTTGGCAAAAACGTTATATAGCACGTCGGGAAAAATGCTTACCGGAGTTTCGTCTTAACGTTCTCAGCTCAGATTCCGGTTTGCGTTTCATTCTTTCGGAGGCAATAAAGTAAGAACCAGTTAAGAACTGAGGTCGATGCTATCGACTTCCGCCCCCGAGATTGTTGGCCTCGTACCAAAATTTGAAACCATTGTTATTGGTATTATGCAGTGAGCTGGCATAATTGTTAGTGCGCTGGGCGAATTGCTTAGCGGTATTTCGCCCGTCACGACATTCGTTACAGCTCAAATTCCGCCGAGGTTGGCTTTGCCTTTCATCCTTTCGGGGTTGATAAATTAAGTACCAGTTGAACACTCGGGTCGAGGTAATCGACTTTCCTTCTTCCCCCAATTTCGGACCTTGTGCCTTATGCCCATCTGTCATGTCATCATCTTTTATTCTCTTCTTCCAAACCATCTCTATGTTTCTCATCAAGCAAGCTATCAGTTCCTTTCCTGTGGTTTAGTAGAGATTTCACCTCGGTTTTCTGCTATGATATTACTTTTATCAGTAACTGTATTTTCATCATTTTCTCTGCTGCTGTTTTCCAATACCCATCGTTTGATAGCTTCGAGCTCTACTTCTGTGAACCAAAGATTTTTTCTTGTTGCTCTAGCTTGATGACATAATCTCTGTTCCGTGAGTTGAAACAATCCTTTTGTCTCCATTGATCATACATGTTAGGTATTCCCTAATATGAACACCACTTTCGTTTACAGGGTTTGCTCAGTTAGTAACACGCCATGACCACAGCATTGACTTGTTTGTTGTATCTACGCCGTGTGTGCTGGTCCCTTTCTGGATAACGACAGACTGGAGTCGGACCAGTATATCTGAGCCTGCTGGATGCAACACTGTCACCATCAAAGGTTTCAGTTTCTTTACCACCGTTATTCACAATATTTTGTTTTTCATTGTCACACATATGAGGTAGCGATTATCAGGTTATGCAATTACCAATGTTTTTATAGTGACACCATCACTAGGTGTATCATCAATCAGGACATTGGGAGATTCCAACCGCTTCCTTTTATTATTATTATCATCATCACTGATATTATTTTTTCAGTTTTTTACTATTTGTCATTGTTAATATTTCCTCTGATCTAACATGAGTTTTGGCTAAATTATTATTATTACTCCTTCGTAACACAGTGTAGGTAAAAATACACCGGAGTCTTTAGTCATCTGTCAAATCACAACAAGGACCTCAGACAGATAATACTTTCCTTAAGATGTGTGCTGTGCCCAATAAGGCTGCTTTTTGCAAGACATCAGCCTTGCATGGGATTCCCAGCTGCCTTAAAAAGATTTGAAGTTTTAGTGGGACTGAGCCCAACGCTCCGATCACCACTGGTATCACTTTTAAATTACCCTCTCGCATACCATACAGTCATGCCATTTCCACATTCAATTCGGATTACTTGGGGATTTTTTCAATCTCTTTACTCACAACATTCATGTCATTTGCTTTGGTTACATCAATGATCTGACAGTATTTGTCTCTCTTATTATTATTATTATTATTGTTCAGTAGTTTTATTTTTATAACGTGCTTTCACTTCACTACCGAGCGCAGCTCTGTGCACCTTGCGTATGTGCTGTGGTTTGCTGTGGTGCTCTTATGGTTACTGTATTGAAAGTGTTTTGCGTAGGATGTGTGCAGTGCCCAGTAGTACAATTTTCTGTATGTTATATATATTTGTAAGTCCTGGTGTTTTTGTTATGTATTTGTCTGAATATTTTTTTTATTATACCTAAGGCACCTACTATGATAGGAATTGTTTCTGTTTTTAGATTCCACATTCGAGTTACCTCTATTTCCAGGTCTTTGTATTTTGAAAGCTTTTCGATTTCTTTTAGAGAAACGTTGTCATCTGCTGGTATTGATACCTCAATTAGAAAGCATTTTTTTCCTTCATGATCTTTAACAACTATATCTGGTCTATTTGCCTTAATTTCTCTATCTGTGTGTATTGGCATATTCCAGAGTATGGTTGCTTTCTCGTTTTCTGTGACCTTTTCTGGCGTGTGTTTATACCATCTTTTTTCTGTTGTTATTCCATAGTGTTGGCATAGCTTCCAGTGTATATAGGTCCCAGTTCTGTCGTGTCTGTGAATATATTCCTTCTTAGGCAGGACTGGGCAGCCAGATATAATATGATTTATTGTTTCTTGTCCATCTCCACATATTCTAAAGTTACTTGCTATGTTTCTTTTCATTATATGTTTTTGGTAATTTCTGGTGGGGAGGCTTTGGTCTTGTGCAGCAATTAAAAATCCTTCAGTCTCTGCTTTGAGTCCTGAGCTTCTCAACCATTGCTGGGATTTTTCTCTGTCTGTTTCTTTTGCATTTAGTTTAGCCCAGTATTTACCATGTAGGGGCATCGTTTTATCATGGTCCGTTGCTGTTCTAGTTTTAGTTTGGATTTCATTTGTTTTATAGCTTTTGTTGTTCTTCTTCTTCTTCTTCTTCTTCTTCTTCTTCTTCTTCTTCTTCTTCTTCTTCTTCTTCTTCTTCTTCTTCTTCTTCTTCTTCTTCTTCTTCTTCTTCTTCTTCTTCTTCTTCTTCGTATTTGCTAGGTAGATTGATTTCTTGTTTGTATTTGTCAGCTTCCTTAAATACTGAAAACAGTTTTTTGATTTGCTCGTGTTTTGTGGCTATTTGTATTAGTTTTCCTTGCTTCTGGAGTAGGTATTTTTGCAGTCCTATGGTGGTTATTTTATAATAGTTTTCCAGCTGTATAAGACCCCTGCCACCTTCTGTGCGTTGTATATATAGCCTTTCTATGTCAGATTTTGGGTGGTGCATCCTATATCCTGTCATTATTTTTCTTGTTTTCCTGTCTATTTTAGATAGTTCGTTTAGTGTCCAGTTAAGGATGTTGTAGCTGTAGCTTATAACTGGGACAGCTAAAGTGTTGATACCTATTATCTTGTTTTTAGCATTGAGCTCTGTTTTTAGTATTGATCTAACTCGTCTATAGTACTCTTTCTTTATTTTTTCTTTCATTTGTGTATGTTGTATCCTATCTAGTTCACTGACTCCTAAATATTTGTATGGTTGGCTTTCATCTAGTTCTCTTATTTCATTGGCTTTATCTAGTGTTATATTGCTACTTTTAACTAATTTCCCTCTTTTCAGGGTTGCTTTGGCACATTTTTCTAATCCAAATTTCATATCTATTTCCTTGGTAAAGCCGTGTACTGTCTGTAGTAGTGTTTCTAGCTCTTTGTCATTTTTAGCATATAATTTTAGGTCATCCATATATAGAAGGCGGCTGACTGTTTTTCCGTAGCATTTGTAACCGCATCCAGTTCTATTTAGCAATTCAGTTAAAGGTGTGAGTGCCTAGCAGAACATGAGTGGAGAGAGCGTTATGATTATTATTATTATTATTATTATTATTATTATTATTATTATTATTATTGTTATTATTATTGTTCAGTAGTTTTATTTTTATAGCGTGCTTTCACTTCACTACCGAGCGCAGCTCTGTGTGCCTTGGGTATGTGCTGTGGTTTACTGTGATGCTCTTATGGTTACTGTATTGAAAGTGTTTTGCGTAGGATGTGTGCAGTGCCCAGTAGTGCAATTTTCTGTATATTATATATATTTGTAAGTCCTGGTGTTTTTGTTATGTATTTGTCTGAATATTTTTTATTATACCTAAGGCACCTACTATGATAGGAATTGTTTCTGTTTTTAGATTCCACATTCGAGTTATCTCTATTTCCAGGGCTTTGTATTTTAAAAGATTTCCATTTCTTTTAGGGAAACATTGTCATCTGCTGGTATTGATACATCAATTAGAAAGCATTTTTTTTCTTCATGATCTTTGACAACTATATCTGGTTTATTTGCCTTAATTTCTCTATCTGTGTGTATTGGCATATCCCAGAGTATGGTTGCTTTCTCGTTTTCTGTGACCTTTTCTGGCGTGTGTTTATACCACCTTTTTTCTGTTGTTATTCCATAGTGTTGGCATAGCTTCCAGTGTATATAGGTCCCAGTTCTGTCGTGTCTGTGAATATATTCCTTCTTAGCCAGAGATAATATGATTTATTGTTTCTTGTCCATATCCACATATTCTACAGTTACTTGTTATATTTCTTTTCATTATGTGTTTTTGGTAATTTCTGGTGGGGAGGCTTTGGTCTTGTGCAGCAATTAAAAATCCTTCAGTCTCTGCTTTGAGTCCTGAGCTTCTCAGCCATTGCTGGGATTTTTCTCTGTCTATTTCTTTCGCATTCAGTTTAGCCCAGTATTTACCATGTAGGGGCTTTTCTTGCCATCGTTTTATCATGGTTCGTTGCTGTTCTAGTTTTAGTTTGGATTTCATTTGTTTCATAGCTTTTGTTGTTTCTTCTTCGTCTTCTTCTTCTTCTTCTTCTTCTTCTTCTTCTTCTTCTTCTTCTTCTTCTTCTTCTTCTTCTTCTTCTTCTTCTTCTTCTTCTTCTTCTTCTTCTTCTTCTTCTTCTTCTTCTTCTTCTTCTTCTTCTTCTTCTTCTCATATTTGTTATTATTATTATTATTATTATTATTATTATTATTATTATTCCCATCTGTTCAGATATTTAGAGATAGGTTCCAATGAACCTATAACTACTCGGATCCATTTTATCTGCACTTTCCATAGTCTCTGTAATTCAATAAGCTAGGTCCTGGCACTTTGCTATTTTTTCTATACTTCTCATAATCTTTTCATCATTTGGGACTGTAAAGTCAATTATCTGGCACACGCCTTGTAGATTCTATTACTCTGTCAGTTTGAATGTTAAAGTCCCACAACATCTTGAATTTCTTACTTTCAATGGTCTTACTTTGAAGTAAGACCATACATAGATATATCACGAATGGTCAAGAAGGAAGGTGGAAAGATAGATAGATATAACCCTCTTAAGTAAGAAATAGTCCGGCTATGAAAAATGAAGAAGGTGAAGACAATGCCAACTATTGTTGGGTCTTTGGGAACAGTATCAGAAGGCATCAAGAGGAACATAAAGGGAACTGGAACAGAGTGCCCAGTAGAACTGTTACAAAATGTTTGCCTCCTTGGCGCTACCAGAATAATCAGGAAAGTATTAGATAGCAGAAAAGAGCGAACAACGTGGTACCGTAGGCTGCATTTAGTAAGCCTGCTACGCGTGCAAGACTCCTTGAGCTCCAACAAAAAACCTATGATAAAGAGACAACAACAGCAACAACAACAACAACAACAACAACAACAACAACAACAATAATAATAATAATAATAATAAGTAAATGCCAGGATGCAGTACCAGGCAGTGGCTCTCATGGCTTTTGATCTTAACTGATTGCAAGTGTTATCATGTACATTGTTTTGTCTTGGTATAAAAGATGGGCTACAGCAAATATTCTGCTCAATATAGCAGATTTGCTAGTCAGTTGTTTGATCTTAACCAGTTGAGCATATCCCTTAGTAACTGACAAGATGTGCATCTCTGATCACGAGCAGAAGTAATCGGGGAGTGGCGAGAATAATTCTTTGGGATTTGGATAAATCACTTTTGGAAACATGGGTGTTTTGCTTATCATCCTTAAACAAAACTTATTCAAGGACCTTTTGAACAGTTTGGGCTACTTGACCTGAAAGAAATTATAAATGGGCCCCGCCTGCAAGGGCAAGTGCTGTTTATCTTGATGTGAGATCACAATGTCGCGCAGATATGGTTGTGATGCATGTGCCTGGTGTATCCCTATCAGACGGGTAGTCATGATGTGTATACTTGGCTTCGTATATTTTACTGCAGTGTCACTTTGATGGCATGCACTGCTCTCTCACTGAATAATAATAAAAATATCAATAATAATAATATTGAAAATAATAGTAATGGTTTCAAATTTTGCCACAAGGGCAGCGATTTGGGGGGAGGGGACGAGTCGATTGCATGAGTGTGTGTGTATTAATAATAATAATAATAATAATAATAATAATAATAATAATAATAATAATTAGAAAACATACATACATGCACATATGCAAGGGAATGTAATCCAATGTACTTCCAAGTTCTTTTGTCGGAATACCAAGAAATAGAATAGGACCCAATCGGTTTTGAAATGGAATACAAAGGTTATACCCGTACACAAACATTCAAATGGGCATGCATCAAACATACACATATATCTGTGCTCCTGTTGAACGTGTGTGTGTGTGTATGTGTTTGTGTGTGTGAGTGAATGTGTGTGTGTTAGAGTGTTAGAGAGAGAGAGGGAGAGAGAGAGAGAGAGAGAGAGAGAATCTGTGTGTGTGCGTGCGTGTGCATGGACAGGTATCGTATGACACAAACAAATTCAGAAGCAGTCGACAACATAAATTAAATAACACAACGTCTGTACTGCTACTGTACTGCTATTGTACTCTCTGGCCTTATTTCTAAATTAGAAGCAAAATCATTTGCCAACGTTTCAATTAATTTTGTAAGACAAGACCTTACAATTCATTGCATGATACACTAATATTTCTACTAAAGGTACAAGGCCTGAAATTTTGGGGAGGGGACTAGTTGTTTACATCGATCCCAGTGTTCCATTGGTACTTAACCTATTGACCCTGAAAGGATGAAAGGCAAAGTCGATCTCAGCGGAATTTGAACTCAAACGTAAGGGTGGATGAAATACTGCTAAGCATTTTGCTCGGTTTGATAACGATTCTGCCAGCTCGTCACCTTAACATCATGCACTAATATGACAGCTTTACCAGCTACTTCCGAGTAAGATATGAACAAATAGAGGATTCTCTGTGAAGTCAATAGATCTGTTATAACTAACAGCTAAATATAGTCATATCTCAGTATATGAACAAAATGATGAGCGCATGAAACGATGAAGAACATAACTACAAAGGTCACATCGTATCATATGTCAGCTCAGTGTGAAATGCTGAGGCACCAAATAACAGTAAAACCCAGAATGACAATGACAGCACCAACAATAACAATGATACCAATAATACGAACAATAACTGATTTATGTAATAAAAAGTAAAAATTCCCTCCTTGCATCTCTCTAAATTTTCTTCGTATCCATAGAGCAAGTCATCTCGCGTGTTCTGCTCTTGAGATATTTCACCAAACTTAAAAAGTAAATCCTGGAGAAAACATGATCAACCAAAATACTTCAAGGTGCTGCCTCAATATGGCCGCAGTCCTATAATCGAAATCTGCAAAGATGTTGGAAAATAAAACGAATAACACGAACACATACACACGCACGCATGCACACGCGCGCGCACACACATACACACAACACACGCACGCATGCACGCACACGCACACGCAGACACACAGACTCGCGCGCGCGCATTCATACATAACTTTGAGTTGCACTGACCACATTGTTAGTGATGTTACTAGAGGTCATCATGCGTTTCAGGTCCTTCAGCAATCAGACACCCTAACCCAGGCGAGACACCTAATGTTGGTGAAGCCTTAACGAGTGTTCCATTAGCACTACTCTATCCAGTTTCAGTTCAAATACTCGATCCATACTCCCGTTCCCTTGAAATTACCACTGTTATTTTCGTAAGCAAATTTAAAGGCCCCTGTGATAATCTGTATATTGTTGGCTCTGCAAGGCTAATGACTGTGGACTCTCTACATCTCACATTAAAGGGATCATAGCTCACGCGTAACTCGCTTCGACTTGACTCCACCAGCTCAGATCATTTTGATATCTTCCTCTCGTTTACATCATCGATACACTCCTCCCCCGAAGAACAGAACGCTTTAACAGAACCAACCGCTTCGATGATTTTCGCATTTCAAGTAGGAGCTGATATGTATCTCATTTAACTATCCTTTGCATTCATTTATCTTCGTCAGTAAAAAGATGGCGAGGATGCTAATCTTCTAAAGAGTGACCAATTATCCACGAAACCTGTATAGATATTTTTCTCTGTAGAGAGAAAGCATCAAGATACATTTGTATTAATTAGCTTTCCATCATATAAACCGTAGTCGGTCTACATCAAAATGCATGGAATTTATTTGATACTTTCTAATACTTCCTGTATGTACATAAGATATTGATTATATCTGTGTTATGTATGAATATGCACGTTTATATGTATGTATTTATGTATGTATGTATGTGTATATATATATATATATATATATATATATATATATATATATATATATATATATATATATATATATATATATATATATATATATATATATATATGATATACATATACATTATGTATATAGATGACTCCGTATTTATATACTTTCATTCATGCATCAGACATACACATATATCTGTGCGCCTGTTGAACGTGTATGTGTGTATGTGCTAGTGCGTGTGAGTAAATGTGTGTGTGTTAGAGTGTTAGAGAGAATCTGTGCGTGTGTGTGCGTGTGCATGGACAGGTATCGTATGACTAAAACAAATTCAGATATCATATCTCATATCATTTCTGTTGTCAACAGTTCTGTCAATTTACTTTATTAAGACGTTACAAGCTGTGTTCGTTGATGGCTTTCTCCGAATGTAGTATATTGCCTCTACGCAATAAAATAAATAAGTAGTCATGCTTTCGCTAATTGTTTTAGTCACGCGAGCAGACATTATAGAAAATCTGAATCCCCTCACAAGGAAGAGCTAGCTTCATCACCCCGAATATACCAGTCACCAGGCCATGAGACTTCACGTACACACACACACACATATATATATATATTTATATATATATATATATATACACCCCTCCATATATATCATATATATATATATATATATATATATATATATATATACCAAAATAGATACACACACGCTTCTAAGTTCATATGTATATGTGTGTAAATATATATATATATATACAGACGTAAGATAGATAGATAGATAGATAGATAGATAGATAGATAGATAGATAGGAAAAAGCTAAGATTTCGTAATTGTTTCATGAGGTTATTACACAAAAATATACATATAATTATGATCTAGTTAGATATCATTTTTGTTACTGTGTTAAATTTTTGAATATGCCGTTCGTATTCAGCGAGGCGAAAAGTTCTGTGTTTAATTATAGCCAAACTAACAGAATAGCTTATTATAATAATTAGATTGAAATAATATTTCTGCAAAGCTTCATTTCAGTATATTTACATGCGTGCGCTTGGAGTGATTCTCTCATTATGGTTGGATTCCCTTTGTATTTCGCTAACTTTTCCATCATTGTTCATAGAAGCGATTTTACCTGATACCTCCAAGTTTTCCGTTTTCTCTTTTATTTTTTTCCGTTTGTCATCGTACAATGTTAAAGAAGCACAGAATATCTTAATAGCTTTTTTTCTAGAAACAGATAAACAACGACATAACTTATTTTGTTAGAAATACCAAATGTTATGCTTTAAGAAATATGTCAGCTGAGGCAAAGCACCGGAAAATAAATAAGAGAAAACTGTCGAGACTTTTATTTGTTTCTAATGTTTAATTCGAGGTGGGAGAGTAAATGCCATACACCCCTGAGGATTGTTTGGAGTTCTAAGAGACACAACATTTGGATAAGATTACTAAATTTTGAATTGCTCTCGACTTTTATAAGTGAGTTATTTTTCTAAGCAAAGCAAAAGTGTGGCGGTAAATACAAGAGTTTCGACTTTCTAAATTCAAATCTAAGTTCATGAAACTTTATATCTCATTCCAATCTAATAAATAGTTCTTTTAATTTTTTATTGTTTCATTCATTAGACTGCAGTTATGCTGCGGTACCGCCTTAAATTTTTAGCTGAATGAACTGAGGTCAGTACTTATTTTTAAAGCTTGCTACTTGTTCTATCGGTTCCTTTGCCGAACCGCTTCCTTACGGAGACGCAAACACAACAACCCCGGTTATCAAGCGGTGTCGGGGGTGAGGGTGCACAGACACAATCTCACACACACACACACACACACACACACACACACACACACACACACACACACACACATTTATATATATACAATGGGCTTTCAGTTTCAGTCAACCAAATCCACTCACAACGCTTTGGTCGGCCCGAGGCTATCGTACAAGACACTTGCCCAATGTGCCACACAGTGGCACCGAACCCAGAGCTGTGCGGTTGGTAAGCAAGCTTCTTATCACACAGCCACGCCTGCGCCTGTCAACAATATTTTTCATTATACTGAATGAATGTTTTACACACACACACACACACACACACACACACACACACACACACACACACACACACACACACACACACACACACACACACACACACACACACACACACACACACACATATATATATATATATATATATATATATTTAGAGAAGCTCTATAAGTAAGTGAATGAATTCTCTCAAAATTTCATTACTCTTTATTTCGGGAAGCAGTTTTACATAACAGTTTACCTCTTATTGAAGGCTTTTCATGTCTCAAGCTATTTTTTATTGAGGTATGTCAAGTTTATTTAGGCAACGTGACCTGCATAAAATACCAATTTCTATTTTTTGTGCGGATATTCAACACCATTATTGATATAACCACGAATTTTCAATTCGAAATTAAAGAGCTAAATATGTTCATGCGACAATGAAACCATGTGTCCTTTACTTTGACAACACATTCATGCCAAATGCTTAAAATGATATAGGAACCCGATTTATGATATCCATGCCTTACCAAATGTCATTATCTCAGAGTAGATGAAATAACGTTGCAGTCTCGTTTAATTTGGGAGTGTCATATCGTTTGGAATGTTGTTAGAGACTTTTCCAGTATAGTTAATGAGAAAATAACTTCAGTTGAGAACTGTAATCACTGCCCAGACTTGGCTTATTGGGAAATTATTTCTTACTTTATTTTCAAAAGTGACCTAAGCGCTGTAATTCAAATGGAGTAATGCTAAGAATTTAGATAATTCAAAGAGGTACTAAATCTACTAAACATAAAAAAGAGGAGCAAAACGTCTCCACAGCTGTTATCTAACCTGCTATCAAGATCAGATTTTGCCTCTCAGTATGAAACTTTAATTTTGAGCGAAATTAATTCCTATTATCTTATAATTGTTCCTCTTCTTTAACAGCCGCTAACAACTGACGCTAGATATTTTTTTAATCTCGTTAATGGCGCAAATTTCAAGTCATTGAATATTTTATTAGTACATCATTGAGTCCAACACCATCAACGTGAATTATTTAAATTTATCCGATCTGAGTTATTTCCTTAAACACTCACTTTCTATAATCATGCAAATTACTTCCATCGGAATGTTTCGTTACTCTTTTCAAATTATATCCGTGGCTATCATGTTGCCTCCAAACAAAGACCAGACTTTTCTCCCAACGTAGGAAAGTTTAATTCTTTTTGTGAATTACTAACAATAGTTGTAAGTTAGTTTTATATGATTTTCTCCAATTAAAAGGCAAACTTCAATTCAATGACAATTTTTTTCCGTACTTCTTTCTTCTCGTTGTGAGCAATACAATCTTAGATAAGCAAAACTAGAGAACAAATGAGAAAACAAATTTGCAGCTAAAATATGAAGAAAACCTCATAGCCTGCAATTATTATTTGTGCATTTATATTTTATCGTGTAAAATGCATACCGTCAATGGAAGTGGTTTCAAGTTGAAGTACTATTTTATACGATTGACTGAAATAAATTCCCAGGGTAATCCGGTTTATCTTTGTTGAAAACAGCACCTTTGCTATTTCTCGTCATTTTACAACATCCTGGTATTTAAATTACTAACATAAAGTATTGGATTATGTGTATACATTTAGATACTTACTGAAAAGAAAATTTAAGAAGATTGCATGTAAGCTTAAAAATCCCTTTGGTATTTTATGGCATCTGAAACTTTTGACGTTGATTGTTTCATGCTTTCAACTAGCAAGTCATTTAGATTCGTTATCTCGTTTATTTATGAAACTGTTGATCCGTGAGAATGTATAACTCTTATCTTCATGAGTTGTAAAACTTTAGGAAATATCTGCTTTAATCTTAACTGTAATGTTATTCTTAACTGCAATGTTATATGAATGCTATTTAGATTTTTCGTACGAATTGTAAATCTTAAAAAATTGCTTCTATTTGTTAGCTTAATGAGGGGCAGTGTTTTTATAGCCCTCTTTACCTCTCATAAAGCTCAACGAAGAATTCAGTGGGATGGGTTTTGAAGAGTTCTTAGTGTTCATTTCGAATTATTTTAGTTTAATTAATGAACATATTAGTTGAAAAGGAATGCAGTTAAGAAGAAGGATTGAGTAATATAATTATTGAAAGTCTGAATAATAATATGCAAAGTAAAGATAACTGGCTGATTAGAAGTTAGTACATTAAAAAGGGTTTATAAGTGGAGACTGTTATACACACAACAATTTTTACGTAATAGACAAATATCTTAACCCATCTCTTTACATACTGATTTCAAATCCCGCTGTGGTCACCTTTATGTTTCTTTCTTCCAGGATCCATAAAATAAAATTCCTTTCAAGTACTGCAATCGCTGGTAGCAACTAATTCCCTCTCCTCCAAACTGCTGTCCTTTTGAATAAATGAGAAACAATCATTACCCAAAGAACAAAAAAGGTTGGATAACGATATATTCTATAAATCGTCTTTCAGAACCAATGAATATCAGTTGATGTTGCATATAGTTATTTTCTGTAGATAGCTTTTGTTGAAATAAGAAGCATATTTATATGCAAATCTGTGTGTGTGTGATTGTGATTATTTTAGATTATTTATACTTATTCTTTAATATTTGTTACCATTTGTTTTTATTTGGCATAAACCTAATTTACCCATGGTCATAAATTTATCTTACATCGATCGTAGTTATTTTCATATTACATAATCAGAATGGTAAACTTATTCAAAGGAAATAATGTTAGGCATAGCATTCAGTTAGGCATAGTCTTCCCTGCTGTTGGGTATGGTCTTCCCAACAAAAATAAATAAAATCGATCTGTTTTTGTTGATACTTCAGTTTTATTTGACTTTTAATTTGTTTTTATTCTAATGTAAAGCTGTTGTAACACTGTTTTTTAATTAATATTTCTAAAATGTAGTATATTCTTTTCTACTCTAGGCACAAGGCCCGAAATTTTTTAGAGAGGAGGCCAATTGATTAGATCGGCCCCAGTACGCAACTGGTACTTAATTTATTGACCCTCGAAAGGATGAAAGGAAAAGTCAACCTCGGCGGAATTTAACTCAGAATGTAAAGACACACGAAATACCGCAAAGCATTTCGCCCGGCGTGTCAGCTCGCCACCTTATAAAGGTAGTATATTGACTCTGCTTATATTGCCTTGGGTTTTGTACAAAAACTTCTCACCAGCAGGAAAAATATAGTTATTCACAAATACTCTATTGCAATATGCTCTCATATGAAAAGTACCATTAAGTTTGTCGAGCAACGTTTGTCAAATTATTCCTGCTTTGTGGTGTTATGTAATGTTGAGAAATGTTGAAGGTCTAATTCCGAAATCACGTGACATCTTTAATATTCCCGACTTGAATAGACTTGAATGCGTTTTCCTGAACATTTATACAGTGATATTTGATACATGGTACCGAATGATTGTAACTCTCGACACTTCATCCTTGAGTTACACCCATACTTATATTTACAACAGTTTAAAATGTTTAAAAATAATTTTTTAATAAATGTTTTTCTAAAAATCTGCATATTAACTGAATGGAGAAATCTAAACTAATTAGTACTAAACTGTTTCCCACCGGTTAGTAGTTAAGTTAATTATTATATGGCGTTAAGAGATTAATACAGGAATTTTATCATGAACAGGAAGACAAATTATTGCCATATTAAAAAAAATAAACGTGGAAAGTGTCAAGATGTAAATTTCCACGACATAGTTTCTATTACTTCTCAAAGTCAATTCCTATTTTCAGTTTGGCGTTTTACCATTGAGAAAAGTATGAATGCAACATTCACTTATTTTTACTTTCTTGGCATCTAAGACGTCTGTATTTTACAAAGAGGTACCAATATTAACTGCAAACGAATTAAAATACCTATTTCTCTATTTTTTATTTTTTTATTTTTTTTGCATTTCATTCAATTATGATTTAAAATGCTAATGCCTGAAGTTGGAAAGCTCCAGATCGCAATGGATTTTAAGCGGCGGAGAAATAGAGAGAGAGAGAGAGAGAGAGAGAGAGAGAGAGAGAGAGAGAGAGAGAGAGAGAGAGAGAGAAGGAAGAGAGCGAGAATGTGAGTTTTGAAAGTGAGGTTCCATCAGTGTAAAGTGTCATACAATTCACTGCGAGAAGGGAAACTGTTTGTTGGTATGATAAAGTTAGTTTAATGATTGATTATATCTCTAATATATTAAAAATGAACTTCAATCTTGCTTGCTTGCAATGTTACACAGCCAAACTGGCGCATAATAGTAAAATACTATGAATTCAGAAACCCCTGAAATGTAAATACAAATGGAATAAAACAAGTTTCGCGTAAATCGGACAACTGGTTCTTGAGATATTAGGGGTTTGGGGGTATAAAAACCCAAAACGGTGCATGACGGGAAAATACTCCGAAAATAACTTTACCCTGAAAGGGAAGAAACTCTAACCGTTTCATTAGACATATTAGTGACTTTAAATTGCCAACGAAGAAATGTGAATTGTTTTTTACAATAAATGTTCCTATTTTCGCTTTTATTAAACACAATATTTTAATCATTTAGAAATATATTTAAGTGAATGTGATTTCAAAAATGTAAGTTGTTTGTACTGTAAGTATTTACATTTTAGCTTCCATTAAACAGACAATATTTTAATGTTTCTTTTAAAATTATTATTATTATTATTATTATTATTATTATTATTATTATTATTATTATTATTATTATTGTTATTATTATTATTATTTTTGCTTATCTAAAAAATAATTCAAAGTGAAAATGACTTTAAAAATACGGTAAATGTTTCGTAAAAGACCCGATCGTAAGCTCGGTGTGAAATAATTTTTTACATAGGTTTTCTCGAGTGCATTCAACGTATCTCACCTCCAAACATTTGGCTGCTATTTCAAGCACGCCCTGCTACAACGTAACAGCTATAAAGGATCCGGAATAGCTGTTATGTGGTAGCAGGGCGTGCAAGAAATAGCAGCTAAATCTATCCTTTTCTGGGAATCGTTTACTCGTGATTTCGATGACACAATCGTTGATAGCATGCGAAATAACCTGGAGACAAAGGGGGAAGAGTTGTGAGAGACTCAGAGTCTCCCGGAAAACTCCAGAGTCCCCACTCGGGAGAAAGTGGCTTGCGATGTGTTTTGGAGGTGAGATACGTTAAATGCGCTCGAAAAAAAAAACCTGTGGAAAAAAGAATTAATTCACAACAAAGTACGAACGGGTCCTTACGAAATTTTTACCCAAGATTGGGACAGGCTTGCGAATAGAATGACCGATGAGACTAATAAACCAAATGGCTGAGCGTCTGGCAGAGCAAGAGGAAAGAGACAGAATCAGGAAAGATCAGGAATTTGACGCTCGGAGAGCTGAGCGTCTGGCGAAATAGAGGGAAAGTGACAAAAGCAGGAGACGTCATGAATGGGATGCTCATGTGAATACAAATAGGATGAAACATTTTTTGCGCAAATCGGACGACCCGGTTACCGAGATACCGAGATGGGGAAAATACTTTCAAAGTAAGGTACCATTGAAATGTGAGTTCATCCGGAATAACAGAAGTTTCGCGTAAATCGGACCACGGATTCCCGAAATACGTGGTTCTTTCGGTTACCTTGAACTATTGATGACACAATGGGTCATGGGTAGTCTAGTATACAAATAAAGCTGTAAGGGACATATAGAAACATGTGGTTACATATAATTAAATACGTACACGTGCACACGTACATATGTATATATACACATACATACATACATACATACATACATACATACATACATACATACACATACATACATGCATACATACATATGCAACCCTTCATGCAACACATACACTACAGAACAGAGAAGTCAGCTCACAACAACATTTCTCCTAAAATTTCCTGAGGAAGGAGTCCTTATCCCGAAATATTGAAATACAATGTAAAAATACAAACCATCGATTTGTGTTATTTCTTATGACTTGCATTGTTTTGTTTTTACAAAGGCAACATATCTGTGTATGTGTATGTGTATTCGCGTAGGAGTGTGTGTGTATGCGCGTAAGTGTATGTGTGTATGCGCGTAAATGTGTGTGTGTATTCGCGTAGGAGTGTGTGTATGTGCGTAGGTGTGTGTGTGTATGCGTGTAGGTGTGTGTGTGTGTGTGTGTGTGTGTGTGTGTGTGTGTGTGTGTGTGTACACACGCACACACAAAGATCAGGAATAATCCCGTTAATTTTGTCGTTATAATGTTGGTCAAATCATCATACCAATTGCTTTGTTAAAAATTATTTATAAAATGTTAAGGCTAAATCCATTCTGAGAGGTTTAATATGACCTGCGCAGACACAATCACGATAGTCCATTTGCTGATTACATGATGTTAATTTTTGAAGTTTAATATAAGGCAATCATGAAAATAATACGCTTATAGAAATTCTGAACCGCTCAACCAACTCACAAACACACGCACATAAACATATATATGTACGTAGCGATGTATGCTTGTATGGTTTTCTGTGAGATATATTTTATTTTTCGTTCCCTTTGTAGATATACAGTTATATATCCGCTATATAAATATCAATGTATCTGTTATTTATAAAATAAAATATTTACTATATATTAGAGATATACGAGGGGGTACCGAAAAGTTTCTGGCTTCAAAGGTTTCGCGAAAGGCCTGACTGGAAGCCCAAATTTCCGAATTATTTTACAGGGCTTAGAAAAACAGAAGGGCTGCTACAATAAGTGTGTGGATCTGAGCGGGGAATAAATCGAATAAAATCATAATTATCTGATCCTTCTGCATTTTCTTTCACATAAAGCCAGGAACTTTTCAGCACCCCCTCCTATTGTGTTAGTGAGAGACGTTGCTGATGTTTAATTCCGCGTCAGCTCTGATAAGATCCACCTCACGATTAAAGGTGTTTAAAACCACGACCAGCATGTTTTAAAAGGGCATTTAAGAATAAATAAGCTAATGTATTATGTCTTTATTTAAGATGGCAGGGTGTTATTTGAATGATATTCGGCACTATCACGCTATTAGATGTCAGAAGTGAAAGTAGTCGCTGTCTGTCAGCCTGCTTGCCTGTCTGCCTGCATGCCTGCTGCTGGCCTGTCTGCCTGCTTGCCTGCTGCTGGCCTGTCTGCCTGCTTGCGTGCTGAGCTATCTGTCTGTCTGTCTGTCTGTCTGCTGGTTTGAGTTGATACTTTGGCTTACTTACTTACTGATATCTATCTACTATGTATCTATCTATCAATTATTAGAAAACACAAATTTAATATAAAAACATTTTCCTGAAATTGCAAATTATTTAAAATATAAAAATATAATTTTCAACAGAGAGAATTTATCAAAATAGAAAACAAATGAAGTTTGAAGTTAAGTTTCAAAATAAATGTGATACTTATGCTCCGTAGATACTTATACTCTGTAATGTTTCAAACGCATGGATATAGGTGTCGAATTTGTTCCAATAACTTCTGGAAGATCTCATCCTTGAATTCGTAACGCCACATGAATTCTATTAGATGTGTTTGCAGTAAATTCCGGGTTGTCCCATTTTCTCTTTTGTTCTGGTTCTTGGCATGTTTTCATAGGCATTCGATGTGATTTGTTGTGGCAAATGTAACCGGATCAACAAAATTTATTGAATGGTTCACGGTTAAATGTCTATATCCTAGCGTGTTTAGTGTATTATATGAACGCCAGAGGTCAGAAATTATTGTTGTTCCTGGTAAAATCCGCTCTTGTATAATTTCTAAAAGGGTATCAGATGATCGATCTTCTACCGCAACTAAAAAACATCTTCTCGTATCTCTTTCTAACGCACCAAACACCCACTGCGTTTTAACCCGATGGCCAACATTATATTTTCTTCTAACAAACGCACTTTCATCTATCTCCACTATTCGGTTTGGTCCGCCTAACTTAATATTTTGCGCAATATAATACTCTGCACATACATCACGGCAGTAATTCCTCCAATCTGTTACAGCTACATTTGCTATACGACATTCCTGGCCTAAATTCTTAGCTAAATCTCCCTTAGCCCAATAATATAATATATCTATAATCTGCTCGCTTTTCAGTTTGCTATTATCTAGAAATTTCCCTTTCTAATGGAAATCAGTTTTCTACAAGGCCTTCCACATGACCATATCATGCCATCGGACAAATTGTTTTTGGCCACTTCCCTCATGCTAGCTCCACAAGAGGGACATATTTTTTCAGTATTTAACAATCCGTATGTCTTGAGCCAGTGAATACTAGCTGCTGTTGTTGCGGTGGCGATGGCAATGTCGCGGTGATTAATTCCATTTGCACTGGGATATGTAGAAGTCATCGTGAAAAACCTGCAACTAATTTGTTCTCGTGTAGATTTCAATTTGAATTACGCGCGCTTTTGGGTGTTCGTTGGTGGGTATGATGGGTAATTCTTGTAGAATTCCGTAGAATTTAAACAAGCGAAGGTAAGGTGGACGAGAATTTAAACAAATGAAGTTCAGTTTAAAGTTTATAAATAAATATATTTCATTCCATGTTCAGTTTAAACTTTATGAATAAATGTATTTTTGCATTATTCATTATTGTTTTTAAAAATAAATCACATATACCCATCATACCCACCCAAAAGCGCGCGTAATTCAAATTGAAATCTACACGAGAACAAATTAGTTGCAGGTTTTTCACGATGACTTCTACATATCCCAGTGCAAATGGAATTAATCACCGCGACATTGCCATCGCCACCGCAACAACAGCAGCTAGTATTCACTGGCTCAAGACATACGGATTGTTAAATACTGAAAAAATATGTCCCTCTTGTGGAGCTAGCATGAGGGAAGTGGCCAAAAACAATTTGTCCGATGGCATGATATGGTCATGTGGAAGGCCTTGTAGAAAACTGATTTCCATTAGAAAGGGAAATTTCTAGATAATAGCAAACTGAAAAGCGAGCAGATTATAGATATATTATATTATTGGGCTAAGGGAGATTTAGCTAAGAATTTAGGCCAGGAATGTCGTATAGCAAATGTAGCTGTAACAGATTGGAGGAATTACTGCCGTGATGTATGTGCAGAGTATTATATTGCGCAAAATATTAAGTTAGGCGGACCAAACCGAATAGTGGAGATAGATGAAAGTGCGTTTGTTAGAAGAAAATATAATGTTGGCCATCGGGTTAAAACGCAGTGGGTGTTTAGTGCGTTAGAAAGAGATACGAGAAGATGTTTTTTAGTTGCGGTAGAAGATCGATCATCTGATACCCTTTTAGAAATTATACAAGAGCGGATTTTACCAGGAACAACAATAATTTCTGACCTCTGGCGTTCATATAATACACTAAACACGCTAGGATATAGACATTTAACCGTGAACCATTCAATAAATTTTGTTGATCCGGTTACATTTGCCACAACAAATCACATCGAATGCCTATGGAAACATGCCAAGAACCAGAACAAAAGAGAAAATGGGACAACCCGGAATTTACTGCAAACACATCTAATAGAATTCATGTGGCGTTACGAATTGAAGGACGAGATCTTCCAGAAGTTATTGGAACAAATTCGACACCTATATCCATGCGTTTGAAACATTACAGAGTATAAGTATCTACGGAGCATAAGTATCACATTTATTTTTAAACTTAACTTCAAACTTCATTTGTTTTCTATTTTGATAAATTCTCTCTGTTGAAAATTATATTTTTATATTTTAAATAATTTGCAATTTCAGGAAAATGTTTTTATATTAAATTTGTGTTTTCTAATAATTGATAGATAGATACATAGTAGATAGATATCAGTAAGTAAGTAAGCCAAAGTATCAACTCAAACCAGCAGACAGACAGACAGACAGACAGATAGCTCAGCACGCAAGCAGGCAGACAGGCAAGCAGGCTGACAGACCAGCAACAGGCATGCAGGCAGACAGGCAGACAGACAGCGACTACTTTCACTTCTGACATCTAATAGCGTGATCGTCTCTTATTTCTATTAGCTAGATTGAGAGAATGAGAGAATTAGTGGTTAAAAAAGAGAAATAAAACATGTTTGAGTGTATGACCGAAAAGGAGATTGAATGAGTGACGTTTGAGAGAAAGAGCGATCTTGATTGGTTAATAGAGTATTCATTTAGTCTTACGATTTCTCTTTGTTTGTTTGTTTGTTTCTCTCTTTTTCTTTCTTGCTTTTTCCTTTCTTTCTTTCTTTCTTTCCTTCTTTCTTTCTTTCTTTCTTATTGTCTTCTCTTTGTTAACAGTTATGTGTGTGCTTGTGTGTGTGTATTTATATGTATGTGTGTATGTATTTATAAATATAAGTGACTTCCTATATATGTAGACATTTATAGGCATATTTTCCTTCCCTTTTTTCTCTCTCTCTCCCTACTCTCTCTCCCTTCTCTGTCTGTCTATCTCTCTCTCTCTCTCTCTCTCTCTCTCTCTATATATATATATATATATATATATATATATATATATATATATATATATATATATAAACACACACGCACACGTTCACACATGTATGTATGCATGTATGCATGTAGGTATAAACGCGCATATATGTAGGCGGGCAAATAGACACTTTTGCAGGGAAAGAAAGAAACTAGAAATTCATCGAACAAGGTAGAGCGGGCGATAAAGCTAGCCTTAGAATGTATAATAGCGTTAGAGAATGGAAAGAGTTAGCTAGTAAATGAGAAGTAAATATAAAGCAAGAGACGGGGAAGAGAAGGAAGGTAAAAAATGGTTACTAAATGGATGGTTGTGTTCTTTCGTGTTTGCTTTTATGTCGACACTATATATAAAAGAAATAAAGCAAATAGCATCAGAACACATTTTAGCTCTAATTACCGACAAGGGAAACTGTATTTATATTTGGCATCATGCCAGACTTGTTTTTCTTTTGATTTTGACCAAATCTTTCCATCAACGATCTTCCATGTTGAGCCCGCCTATTTATTGGGAAAGCAACACTGCGTACAAGAACATATGGCTTCTTGAAATAATACCTGAACACTAAACTTCTCCTGTGACCAATATTTCTGGCAGACGTTTCAGGAAGCAGCGACACCATTTTAATATTAGTTTCTAATGTAATGGAAAAATGCGTAGGAAATCACACACACACACACACACACACACACACACACACACACACACACACACACACACACAAACACACACACATACACAAATATGAGGTACTTAAAAGTTCCTGGCTTAAAGGGTTTCGCGAAAGGCCTGATTGGAGGCCCAATCTTCCGAGTTCATTTACAGGGCTTAGATAAACTGAAGGACCGCTACCATAAGTGTGTGAATCTGAGAGGGGAATATGTTTAATAAAATCATAACTGATTCTCTTGTATTTTCTTTTACCCAAAGCCATGAACTTTCCAGCAGACCCTCGTGTACATACTGCTATAAATATATAATTGAAGAAATTGGAGTCAACAAGAAGGAGTACGGTTGGACAGTCATTTTTTAATCACTACAATTGTTTCCACTCAACGTGGTTCCCCCCAAAATATAGGTATTTGTTTATGCAACTGTTTGTTTGTATAAGATCCAGTTGTGATTCCTCAAGTGATATTCAAGTGTTGTCTCCGTTAGTTTAAAATCTTCGAATTCAAGGCCATCCCATCCGTCCGTCTTGATTTGAATTTAGTAGCAGCTGATAGATACATGTTGTTTGCTACCAGAGTTCGTTTGGTGGACTGCTGTATATGTCTATGTCCTTTGGCTGCTGGAGATACGTTAGAACAATTCTCTAAACTGATGACGCCCATGGAAGAGAAACGTGCCCACTACTGGTTTCTTATCTCTATACAATCTCTATACAATCTTGATTGACATTTTGTAATTCGAATACACTGAGTTGAGGATGTGTCACAATATATATGTACATGCTTGATGGCACTCTGAGTCGTCTCTCGCTTAGTTCATTATTGAGTAATACATTTTTTTTACTAATACCCTGTTTTCGAACACATATACACATGTATATTCATGTGTGTACACTCACACATACCGACACAAACACAGACACACAGACACGCACAGATACACAGACACACACATGTATGAAGAAACTGCACCGAAAATCGGGCCAGGTTGCATCTGCTATTGCCCGTAATCTGTGCAGTGGAAACACGTGTAGGTCATACAGACCATAATAATATGCTGTATAAATTGTAAAAGAAGAGGAAGTAAATTTTGAGGATGAACAAGTCTCCATGTTCTATATCATTATTATTGTTACTAATACATTCTGCAGACAATATTACAGCTCAGTGAAGCGAAAACGGAATTACCCATCCGAGTTATTTACAGAGTGACTGACGTCTATTAGTAGTCATAAATGTTAAATACTGATCGATGCGGTTAGCCGTAACCTGGAACATAACTGAGAACCACTACAGTATCCGTCCGGATGATGTAGCCCTCCAAACTCGCATTTATATCTATCTATCTACCTATCTATCTATCTATCTATCTATCTATCTATCTATCTATCTATCTTGCTCCCCAACCACAAAATTCGGGGTCCAGTCTCACTTCCACTCCGTATCGCCTTGGAAAAGTGTCTTGTACTATAGCCTTGGGCAGACTAAAGCCTTGTGAGTGGATTTGGTAGACGGGAACTAAGAGAAACCCGTTAAAAATATATGTAATGTTGTGTATGTGTGTGCGCGCGCGTGTGCGTGCGTACATGCGACATTGCGTCTGCCTTTGTTCCCATCACCGCTTAAACAGCGGTTTTAATAGGTACCAGATTTTAAAGGAGAAGTACTAGAGGCTGGGGTGGTTGCTCGATTCGTTCGAAGTGGTGCCCTAGCATGGCCACAGCCAAATGATTGAAGCAAGTGTAAGATAAGCGATAATATATATATATATATATATATATATATATATATATATATATATATATATATATATATATATACATATATATATATATATATATACACACACATATATATATATGCCACACACACACACACACACGGACACACATACACACTTACATTTATATATACACAAGCATACACCCAATAGATGGGAGAGATCGAAATAGAGTCACAGACGGATAATTTCTGTTTTTTCATTTTGTAGATACTTTAATGTGAGACCTGGCGTGATTACCTACAACAGAGTGTACACTTTTAAATTTCTAACCAATGTTTACAGTCCTGGAAAATGGTATGCAGCAATCATAACGCCAATGCATCTGAACTGGTTTGATGCACCCACTCAATACACATGCAGGCTTTTGCACATACACGATGGTACGCTGATTTTATCCGTTTCTGAAGCGTATTAGCGAAGTAAGTAGTACGACATAGCTTAAAGCTGGAATCGATATCGTAACGCTGCTGTAGTTCACTCCAAGTCTCCACACTCATTTACTCTTTTACTCTCTTACTTGCTTCAGTCATTTGACTGCGGCTATGCTGGAGCACCGCCTTTAGTCGAGCAAATCGACCTCAGGACTTGTTCTTTGTAAGCTTAGTACTTATTCTATCGGTCTCTTTTGCCGAACAGCTACGTTATGGGGACGTAAACACACCAGCATCGGTTGTCAAGCGATTTGGGGGGGGGGGGGGAAACACAGACACAAACACACACACACACACACACACACACACACACGCACACACATACACACACATACACACACACACACACACACACATACAACGGATTTCTTTTAGTTTCTGTCTACCAAATCCACTCATAAGGTTTTGGTCGGCCCAAGGCTATAGTAGAAGACATTTGCCCAAGGTGCCACGCAGTGGGACTGAATCCGGAACTATGTGGTTGGTAAGCAAGCTACTTAATACACAGCCACTCCTGCGCCATTTGTTCACATTTTAATAATAGTTTAGTGGTGTATGCCGTTGGTTGCTGGCGAATGAAAACTACGAAAAGGCTTCGATCTCCGTTTACTGTAAATTCGTTTCACTAATTCCCATTGGCCTAAACACAGGCAAGCATTAGAATATTACAGCAAGAATTTAGAGAGAACACGCAACGTCTTATCCGGTGATAGATTTCTTTATGTCTACGTAGGGCTACGGAAATGGAAGATTAGTACACAACTCTTGGGATCCGTGTGACTTAAAAGGAGTACCTTGGGAACGTTATGTATAAACGTCAAAAGAACAAGGCAATGAAGTGAAAGAAATGAGAGGTGGCAATCTAAATGTGTACTGAAATGCCAACGGCGTCTGAGTTCACATCCTGCCGAAGTCGACGTTGCCTTTAACGCTAAGGTCAATAGAATAAGAACCATTCTTTTAGTGCGTAATGCATATGCGTAATGTTTATACATTTATACATAAATACATATACAAATACGTGTGCCTATATGTGTGTGTGTGTGTGTGTCTGTGTGTGTGTGTGTGTGTGTCTGTGTACGCATTTATTTATATGTATGTATATATGTATGTATGTATGTATGTCTGTATGCATATATTTACATATATATATATATATACATACATACATGCACACACACACACACACACACACACATATGCTTTTCTAGGCGGCTGACCATTGACTCTGGTTTGATTGCTAAGAATATTATTTTGCTTTGCGTTGCTAATGATTCTGGCGCAGGTACAGACGTAGCAAAAGTATTTTAATAGGCAATTTTGCTATCCAGAATGAGAAAGCCGTTATGACTTCTGGAATTGCCATTTCAGTTCATTAATCTCATTAATGTTTTAAATAAAAACATGTATGTTACACAATATAATTTCCTCACACACGCCTTTTAATACGCTCCAAATCTCCAGGGCTCATTGAAAAAGTGTTTATCAGCGTTTATTAGTTATTTTCTTGTGTAATCACATACAGCTTGCTCTGCGGGATGAGTTGAACCAGCACTTCAAGCCAGTAAATTATTCATCAATTACTCAGAGTTACTAATGTTTCCATCAAAGAATCATACCACTCGCGCCAACTAATTACCGGTTCGTAGATTGTACTATTGAGAGCTAAATGTTTTAACCATGGACGCAATTGATTGCTTTTAACTGAATAAGAATTGTCAACCCAATGCTAATTGTCCACTTTTCCATCGCCTCGAATGTCAACGTCCCGCTGTTGCTTGCTTTCATTGTAAAACTACAGTAACTTTAATTTTAGTGTGAGCTAACACCTATACAGTAAGAATAAATCCCAGAAGAGCTGAGTCTGGCATCATACACTTTTGATTTTGAACTGCAGACATTCATTTTCAACTAATATATGCCTTTAAAAATCTACTAATATTGAAATAGGTTCCTATTTCTACTATTTGTAAAGCTCGCATTTCATAAGTATAATTTTTCGTAAATATATTAGTACATAATCCTGTAAGGTATATACCCTAGAGAGAATATATATATTATTTATTAAGCGCGCACACTGTTGATAGTTACTTTCTATTTTCAAGTATCCACATCACTGACCAACTAAGGGTTTTGATACATGTCAGTGCACCAAGAAATGAAACAATGAATAAAATAGTGCGCATATTTGGAACCTAACGTGTTCAATAAGTCGCAATATATTTGAAGCAGTAGAATGAAGGAGTGAATGATGCTTTAGCAGGATTGGCCAGTCATTTTGAAAACAGTGCATAATTCAGCCAACGTATTTCATGGAGCTGCGCAGGTTAGGTTGCAGAAATGCAGTTCACCTTCCCCACCGCAGTTCACTTTCCCAAACCTGTTTTCTTGATCAACGACAATATGCCAAAACTCTCAACGATTTACAATGGTTACAAGCACCGTAAGCTGAAAGTTCCCACCAAGCACTGAGTCGTTAAGAAATTTACTTCGCAACCACGTTTTATAGCGGTTATAAGACTTTGGCAGCAGTATGACATCATAGTCGTGTCGGCTGTCTTTTGTTTATAAATGTCTTACGCATTTTCATTAGTCGATTTGTCTGTTCATACGCCGATTCTAATCTTCGTGAATTTTTTTTCCATGCAGAAAGGTTCTTAGAATCGGGTTTACGGCAGTTATAAAAGCTCTGATTTTGGGAAAATTATCCAGTGACACTAGGTTTGCCATACGAGATCTTATCACTCATTCTGGCAATGCTATTTTGCATTGATCATCCTTCATGTCCTTTTTGAATCTTTTTAGAGTAGTTTTGGGAGACTAGTTAAGCAAATTTTCCCTGACGTCATTCTAGCAACAGACTCCTTTTATGCTAAGTACTACAATTTTTCCTATTACTATTATGTTGTGATAAATTCGTTTTATATATTTTGACTTTCTGTTAATAAATGATTGGTGCTAAATCCAGTCCTCCTTCTCTTGATATTTATCTCTACGAACATTCATCGTATTATTATAAGGAAATTGAATTAGCTATAGGTTTATTTGCATACACCTTATGAAACTATACTCAAGCCTTTGTCAACGAGAGTATACACTCAACCCAGTATGAAGAAACGAAATAACATGACTTCTTAATTTCACGTCCACAGATATCTTCATCTTGTTACAAAATATACATTTTCTTATCCTATTTGAACTGTCTTATAACGGTGATGTTGGTGAAATGTCGGTATCTTCATCATACATGCCGAACACCGTTACGAGTGTATATTACTTCTGGCGTTCTGTCTGTGCCTTGCAACTAAATAATTGATAACTCAACATATATAAGCCGACATCAACCGTTATAACTGGTGACCTCCGAACGGGAAAAGTAATACATCAAGTGTAATATTAAAAATTAAAGACAGTTTTATTGAGCAGGAAAATAATTTTACTAACAGAAATATTTAATAATATCAAGGTTGATGCAAGAAAGGAACGTTGAAGAGAAATACTGTAATAGTAGTAAAGTATTTTAGTTGCACTTTCTAACAAGCTAAATTATAGTTCATAGCTGTGTAAAGGAATATTTCGCTGAGTGAAATTTTTTTCTCCTTCAACATTCTATTAAAGTTTAATGGAAGAAAACAGTAAAGAGTTTGAAATGTCCTATTTTGGTAGAGGATATATGCAAGCTTCTGTAACCATTCTACTTCCCCCATCGACGGGAGATAGCATAATCTGGTTTGCTCAATTGGAAGCAAGTTTCGAAGGGAACAGAGTAACAACAGAAAAGAATTATAACATTATGTTAAGCAACTTACTACCACTTATGAGCAACGAAATTAGAGACTTATTAACAGACCCTGTTAGGCCAGGTTCATATTCTTCTGTGAAAGAAGAAATACTAAACAAAACTTCCAGCTCCAAACAGAAACGATTCGCGAAATTATTTAATAATGAACAATTAGATGATGCGAAACCTTCTCAACTTCTTAGAAGAATGAGAGAACTTCTTGGTAGTCAGCTAATAGAAGAGCCATTTCTTAAAGTAATATTCTTTAATAAGCTACTAAACAATATGCAAACTCTACTTCCTACAGTTAAAGAACAAAGCTCTCTTAAACAGTTAGCAGATTTGTCAGATGGTATATTGGATATATCATCATCAAGTGAAAATTCAAGAGTTAGTCAAATTGACAGGGAGACTGTTAATGCATTATCCTCCATTTCTTCTGAATTGAAAGATATAAATCGAGATTACGAAAAACAGTTTAAAATGCTAACAGATAAAATTGAAAATCTTCAATTTGGAAGAGACAGCAGGAGTTCTCCTGTTCGTAATAGTGGAAGTTGGCGTGTTCGTTCAAAAATTCGATAGGAAAAATTCGATAGGAAAAATTCGATATGCTGGTATCATTCAAAATTCGTTGTATTAGACCATGTTCCTTCGATTTTTTTTAAATAAGAAGATGCCGGAAAATACTTCAACCACAAATTAGACGTAATGAAATCTGTGGTTCATCTTTTGAAAAGTCGTGTATTCTTCGTATTTGATTCCAACTCGAAACAAAGACTCTTGGTTGATACAGAGGTGGCTTGTTCTATTTGGTCTAGTAAATTTTTTAACAAAAAAACCGAAACCTGCTCAATTAATACTATAGGCAGTTAACCAGTCTAACATCAAAATATTTGGAGAGATTAGCTTGACTATCAACTTACATTTAAGAAGAGAATATAAATGGATTTTCATAGTAGCAGATTTACCTTATCCTATATTAGGAGCAAATTTTCTTTCACATTACAGTTTATTGGTGGACGTTAAAAAACAAAAAAAAAATCATAGATTCCATTACCTCGTTGAACGTTAAAGTCCGTTGTATTTTATGGCATCTTCTGAAAACCGTTACCACAGGATTTTGAAAAACTATCCAGAAATTACAAGACCATTAGCTCCAAACACCAAATCTGTTCATTCAGTCACTCACCATATTATAACTCATGGACAACCCAGTTTCACTAGACTACGTAGTCTATCTACCGAAAAATTAAAGACTGCTAAGAATAATTCACCTTTAGTTTTGGTTTAAAAAAATAAGACTGATTGGCGTTCTTGTGGTGATTTTCACCGGCTTAATGCCAAAACAGCCTGATAAATATCCAATTTCTCATATTCATGACTTTTCAACATCAATAAATGGTTGTAATATTTTTTCAAAGGAACATGGTCTGATACAACGATGCGTCTTGGCACCAAATTTTGAATGATACTAGCATATCGAATTTCGCCAGGGACTTTTTGAAAAAACATCTACCGTTTCTTCGGGTTCGATTCCATTGCACTACACTTTTTTATTATAGCCTCGGGGCATCCAAAGCTCTGAGACTGAAATTTGATGGAGAGAATTTGTGCCGAAGATTGTTGGAACGACGTCCTTATTTTTGAGTAGCAGACTCAATACATAGTCGGGTTTAACCCAACAGCATGGTCCTTGGGTACATTTAGTGGAAGCAATTCTCATGCAAGTATTCGTGAAGATAACCTGCTCCCTCCTCTCTCTAGCCACATAGCTCTGAAAAGCGTCATGAGTGCGACTCTTCATCTCCTGACATCATTAAAAAGCTGTTGACCCACTTAATTCTGTCATGTGTGACAGTCAATAGCTTGGAGACATCTAGGGTCCGCCAGAACGACTTTCTCCCAGTTAATTATACAGAAAAAAGGTTTCGATGTTGGTCAATAAAAATGAATTATTGCCCATCCCTATCACAGTTTAAACTTAGAACATATCAAAAGAAATCGTGTTTTATTGTTTCAATATAAATACGTCTCAGTAATTAATGTAAAACAAAGGACAAATATTTTGATTTATTCTGATTTATATAAAGAAAACAAAGATTCAACGATTATGCATGCAATTGAGGAAAAGGCCAAAAGTTCATGAGTTCATTTCTATTGCGATGAACTATTCAAGTTGTGAATATTCATCTGAATACACCAGATAATCACACACGCGCGTGCGCGAACACACACAAACAAATAAAACCACACGCATACATAGATTGTCCAGGCTATTGCATTCCCCGTGGGATTTACGAAAGAAATGAATTGGAGATAGTATAGAATTGTTTTAAATTGCTTTCCGAATTGGTATTGTTCGAATTTGCATTTACTGTATATCTGTTTTGTTCAGTTTATTTGATGATAACATAATTGTTAATCAACAGTTCTGTCAATTTACTTTATTAAGTTAACATCATTCTTCAAATATGGTTACGTGTTTGGAAGAAAAAGAAAACGCTCGTGATTCGTTCTAAACATATTCTTAACAAATTCTCTGATAACAAAAAAATATATCATATTTACTTGTGCTTTATTGAATTTAATTGAATGCTATTGCCTGGTTATATCCTGCGTAAAACCGCGTAGTCTACAAGCTAATATCCATATATAACAACATTTAATCTGTACATTATTTATGTTATTTACATTTGACGGATATTTGTCCTCATCTTGTTGATTGTTAACACAACGTTTCGGCTGATATACCCTCCAGCCTTCATCAGGTGATTTGGGGAAATTTCGAACCTGGGTTCTCATTCCTAAGGTATTTTTCGATGGTATTATTATTATTATTATTATTATTATTGTTGTTATTCAGGTCACTGCCAGGAATTGAACTCAGAATCTTGGGGTTAGTAGCTTGCGCTCTTAACCACAACGCCATATGCCAAAACATTGTGTTAACAACTAACAAGATGGGGACAAATATCCATCAAATGTAAATAGTGTAAATAATGTAAATAATGTACATAATTCGTCATCTTTTAAATATAGAACTGAAACATTTAATGTTTTCTACTATATCCTCTACTTTACGTGATCAAAGATTTGTGTGAGGCAGATTGGTAATCACTGGTTGCGTTCTGCTTAACAAAATTCCATACTGTGTAATGTAAGTAAAACCTGGCTTATAGACGTCTAGAAGTGGCCCTAATTAAATATTAAGCTTATCAAGTAAGGAACTTATGGAGTGTCTGCTAATTAGCAAGGGAACGTTACAAGTTGTATTAAAAAGTATTCATAAATGAAAACAAAGTTTATTGGTAACTGAAGAGAATAATCTCTAACAATCATGACGGAAATTGTTGGGCTATGTTTTTTTTCTTTTCATTCTTTCTTTTTAGTTTACAAATAGCGACATTTGCAATTTACTCTTCTGTAATGGGCAATATCTGTGAAGCATATTTTGGCTATCGGCTCCGGATTGATTTTATAGGAATCACTGAAACCCAACTGTTATTTTTCTTGTGTCATTTTCCTCTGCTTTTTTGAACTGCACTGTTTGACACTGACAGGGAAAAGTTTGCTCTTATGTGCCTTGGCAAGGGAAAGTGAATAAAAAGTTTTCGGATCGTTTATATATTCTCCCTTGCATGTAGCTTTTTTTTTTAGTTTTCCTCCTGCTTAGTATATTCTTTCGTTGGGGTCTTGATAGTCACGCTTTTATTTCATTTTCGAGTGTCTTCGTTTCCCAGTGGAGTGATTGGTAGAAAATGTATGGTGTTTTATTGCTACATTTTGGCATAAAAAATTTAGATTTGATCCAGTAGAAAAACGTTTACATCAAAATTTGTAGCAACGTTTTAGGAAAGTAATGCCACCAATCAAGTTTAGATCTAAATAACTTTTTTTATTCTAAAAGCAAAATATATTTATCTTAGCTTCAATGATAAAAGACATCATGAAAGATTTCATAGTTTTGTTCCCATGCAACAAAGGTTTGTATAAAAAATGTTGTGAGGTAAAATATTATAAGTAAGGCAAAAAATTGGATTTAAGTATAATTAACTTTTTTATTTCAAAAACAAACTATATTTCAATTAAGCTTAAGTGATAGAACTCAATTCAAGGCATTTCATGGTATCAATCTCATGCATTGAAGTTTTAAAAGAAAAAAAATTATGAGTATTTCTTTCTCAAAATTGAGGGTGATAATATAGTTCTATACTTTTTTATGAATATAGTTCTATAAAGAGACTTTTAATATATGCTACCGACGTCATTGAGGTAAGGAAAAATTATCAACGACACCGCTAATTAACACATTTGACACATTATTAATTAGCATAATAGCATAGCTTGGAAAAAAACATGGATTAAATGGGAAATAATAAAAAAAACGAATGTTTTTAAAGTGCAAAAAATATTTTGAGTTATTTCTAATTTTTAATGAAAGCAATAACGAGTAAGAACAAATAGAAGTAATAACTTGTAATAAAATTTCTAGTTTTAATAAAAGCTAATATTTTCTAAATCTAAATATTTTCTTTGAAATTTTATCCTTAGATGCAATATTCTAAGTAAAAATGTTCTTGTTCTATACTTTGCTTTCTTCATACTATGTCTCAGCTGTCAACATTTTAATAAAGTCTTTATCTAGTTTCTGTATTTAATTGTTACAGCTAATTGGAAGTTCCATTCGGCTCACAATTTCGCCTTTAAACTGTTAATTTGTAACAATCAATTTCAGATATAATCTGTACTCAATCGAAATTTAAAAGATTGTACAAAAGTTTTGGACACTGAACTAGGCAACGGATCCTTCGTAGAACATGTAATTAGATTGGCGTTTATTTTTTCTTTTATCATGGTGGGAAATAGATTAAAAAACATATAACCACTTCTTACTTTTGCCACATTATCGGTCTAATATAAGTACATTCTAACTGGTTGTCTGTTTTCTTTATTTTTCTTGCCAAGTTTTCGTCATACATTTACTAAATATTTTTTATATGTCTACTTTTTGCTTGGTTCTCTTTACCATCCATTTTGTCTGCTAACAATTTTCAACTCTAGAATTGTTTAGCACTTGTTAGCCTTGTAAGTAAGGAAGATGTTTCCTTTTGTTTTTCTACTGCCTTTCTATATTGTATTTTCTAACTACAAGTATATATTTATCTTTATTGCATATGAAGTATTTTTACTGGCTTGTTTTTTTCCTGCTCTTACGCTATCGACCGATTTTATGTTCTTTTGTCTTCCAGATTTTTCGGATAAAAAAAGAATTACATATATTCTTTACTCATCAGTTGAAATAATGTTCTTTTTCTTATTTTCATATTATCATATATATTTTATCTGTCTAGACATTTACTCTTAAATAAATTCCAGCAATATTGGAAGCGTGTCAGAGTTATGTATTTCATATGCAGTTGAGTCGTGCTGTTAACTAAGAGAAAAAAGTTCAATGTCGGTTAACATACTTTTTCGCAATATTAATATCACACTAACATTAATCGATATTTTAAAAGTAGGGCAATGTTAGAAACGACGAGACATATCGCTCTAGCTTCTGCATTGTAGATAGTTCTATCACTCTATGCATATGTTCAAATTTTTCTGGAGTCGGTAAAGGAAGTACTTGTCATTTAAAGCGGTCTATTCGACTGACTATATGAAATCCTCCATATGTGTTGGATTATATACTAACGTAAGTAATTAAGGAATCTATATTTGATTTGTTACATAAACCAGTAAAATATGGAAGACGGAATAATGTGTTATGTTCCTACGTTAACAGAAGATGTTAGCGATGTTAGTGAAACGAAGTGAAAGTACACAACCAAATTTGACTGACATTAGTTCAGACTGGGCCTCTCCATATTCGATACATATATATTTATTGCGTTCAGCAATCTTCTTCTTAACTTATCTCCTTATCTAATTTTATCTCCTCAGCTGATTTTATGTATGATCATAAAATTATACACACCAAAACTTATTTGTAATTGTTTCTGTTTTTTTTTTTTAAACGTCTATGTCAACTGATCGTCGCGCTTGTTCTATACTGAACTGATGAGGTCAAATAGAGCTAAAAACGTCTACAGTTGTTCTTTGCTTCAAAGAAAGTTTTCACTTTCGCTTTAAAATATAACTGAACTTAGAGATATTAATTTTTCATTATTTGAAAGTATCTCTCCTCAGTTTCAACTCGCTAACAATCACCGCTAGGTTTTATTGATTTATTTGTTTTATTCTGTGTGAAAATTTCTCATTAATTAAGCATTTTTGAAACGATTTCCAATAAATCAGCCCTTAACTTAATTGTCTAGTGTTGATATTGGTCAGTTTTAGTTATTCCTCTTAACTCAAGATATGTATGACTGATTTCTAGCTTTGGTACACAAATGTGTAAGGAAAGAGTGCATGTA
>NC_142931.1:43269018-43306518 GCF_046866305.1 Octopus bimaculoides | reverse complement strand
AACGGTCTTCCCCTAGCAAGCTCTCCGTAAAGTTTTTTTCTTTGGGATTCTACCATCTTCCATACGACTAGCATGTCCAAACCATCTCATACGTCTTTGTATATATAATGGCATTTTCTGATCTCTGGACTTCTCCTGAAGTTGGCGTATGGAGAATATCATGTCAATAGTTGATCTGCTCCTTCTAAAGCCACACTGCGATTCTGGATAAATTTGAGAAGCAAGCACTTGTAGCCCGGACAGGATTATGCGGGCAAAAGGTCTTTCCAACAGTGCTGAGAAGAGATATTTCACGGTAATTGTTGCAATCACTACGGTCACCTTAAAGCGTGATGATGTTATCATCCCGCATATCCTGAGGGACTGCACCCTCTTCCCAGCACTGACCCAGAAGCTCATGAAGGTGCTGAAGCAGCGCGGTGTTTTAGCCGGCTTTGATGATCTCTGAGGGGATGCCGTCTTTTCCCGAAGCCTTGCCACTGGATAGGGAATCAATAGCCTTGGTGAGCTCTGCTATGGACGGCAGACTGTCATGTTCGCACTTGGCTGACAAGATCTTGACACCTTCGATTGCAACTTCAGTGACTGTGGTCTCCCATGAGTAGAAATCCTAGTAGTACTCCACCCATTTGTTTGCTTTGGTCTTTGATGTGATCTCCAGTAGTTGATTTCAGAGGAGCTAACTTGGTTGCGGACGGACCGCAACCGTTATACATCCCACGGGTGTCGCCACTGCCAGCAGCTGACTGGATACTCTGACAAATTTCCTGCCAATACCTATTTGCACAGAGTCTGGCAGGCAGTTGGGTTTTACTTCTTGCCTTTCTGAATTCTTCGAGTGACTTTGTAGAAGAATCACTCTTGTATTGCATCAGAGCTGCTCGCTTTGTTTCGATAACTAGTTCCAACCCTGAAAGCCTAGCACTGAACCAATCCGAGTTATGCCTTTCACTCATGCAGAGAATAGATAAATAGGAAGATAAAGATAATTATACATACACACATATATATGCGTGTGTATATGCATACCTTATTTATATTTCCCACGTTTTATAACATTTAAACTGACGTACATGCATACATACATACATTCAAACATTCAAATATTCATACATACATACATACATACATACACACACGCGCGCGCACGCACACACATGAGCGTGTGTGGTGTGTGGCAATGCGTGTGTATCTGTGTAAATAGATCTAAGTATAATCCCAAAATATACATGCAAATATCTAATTATATTTAATTCATATATCCAGAAGATGTATTCATTACGTTAAATTTACTTCATGAAGTATATTATATTCTTAGTGTTCACTAATGTAAGTCACCATCTGCTAAGAATTAAATCATTGCTCTCCTCAAATTAATCTTGAAAATAGTGTAACTATTCTTTAAATAATTCCTTCATCCTTCACATTCATTAATTTAGAAATGTGGTTGTCCTTAAACAAGTGGCCAAATATTACCTCATCGTTTCTTATAGCAACCCAGCCTCAGCTGGCAGGAGAGCATGCAAGACTGCTTGGGTCCTGTGCAAACACACACACACACACACACACACACACACACACACACACACACACACACACACACACACACACACACATCTAACGACTTATATGACGTATACATACATATATATACGTATATATGTGTGTGTGAGAGTGTATGTATATATATATATATATATATATATATATATATATATATATATATATATATATATATATATATATACATATATATATAATGTATACTTATGTATGCATGTATATATGGGTTTTGATGGGGTGCCAGGAAGGTACAATCGCTGGAATTCACTTGGCCCCCAGCTCACTCTTGTAACTCCATGAACTGCCAACATGTAGCAATGCATCCTACTCTTGGCAACGATATTGAAAAGCCAGATAAACTAGATTGTGTGTATTTAATGTGCATTAAATTCTTGATGAATCCGTTATAAGTCTTTACGCATACGAAGACTGTTAGTACGCCGGACTGTGCGTGGGTAACCCAAAGAGCAGTGATCAAATTTCAACAGGCAATAAGGCGATATTCAGCAACGTCTCTGTTTGACGTGTACTTCAGAGTACAATGAAGCATGAATAAGAACATACTTCTCATTACTCCATTCACGTTAACTCATTATGTCACTTTGAATACTTGTCTGGTGAAGCCCTCACCATATCCCAGGTCCAGTGCAAACCAAGACATAAATAGACGGTTGAATCGCAGATGTGACGGCTAAGGTATCATAGCATATACGTCATTGAAACACCATCAGTTCTGTTGTTACGTTACTCAAGAGGGCACACGGAATATTCTGTGTGCGCGGGAAATATCGCGATCCCTCGTTTGCATGCATTGTTCAACTCCCCGTTCCTGAATCTTTTAAAGAATACATACATGTATATAATTATATATATATATATATATATATATATATATATATATATATATATATATATATATATATATATATATATATACATATACAGTGTACATTCAAACACATAAGAGGTATCCATCATAGGTTACCTGGCACGCTAGAAAGAATAGCCAAAATCCAAACCACTATTAGGGATAACTTTCGAAGGGAATGAAAAATAAAAGCATTTACCATCCATCTCCTGGACCATGGTTTCTGACTTTGTATTAGCAAATAAAATAATTTGCTAGGCGAAGTCTTCCTCAACAGGTACGCTTAGATTAAACATATAAATTCGAGGCAATCCAGCATGTGCCCCGTGCTTATATATTATAATTTTTGAAAACCTGCGCTCAAATAAGTCAGAAACCATGGTCCAGGAGATAGATGGTAAATGTTTTTATTTTTCATTCCCTTCGAAATGTATCCCTAATAGTGGTTTGGATTTTCCTTCTAGCGTGCAAGGTATCCTATGATGGATACCTCTTATTTGTTTAAATGTACACTGTATTTCTATGAGTAATATATAGTCTATTGACTAATTTTTTTACACGCTAGGCCACTGGCAGTAAGAATTTCTAAAATTTTTCTTACCTTGATATTATTAATTATATATATATATATATATATATATATATATATATATATATATATATATGTATATATATAAACATAATTAAGGGATCAGCAACAGTTGCTTCACCACATACCGAAGTTCAGAAATAGCTGCTAAAGTGCTGAAAGTTTCGGCACTTTAGCTGCTATTTCTGAACTTCGGTATGTGGTGAAGCAACTGTTGCTGATCCCTTAATTATGTTTATAAATGTATAAGAACTTTTAAATAAATTCTTCACCGATAATGGTGTTTACATACCGAAGGGCTTGGTAAAAATTATTAATTATGAATTTATTAATAAATTAATAATCCTTTACCCTTTTATTTGTAATAAATATATATATATATATATATATATATATATATATATGTACGTACGTATGTGTGTATATATATATATATATATATATATATATATATATATATATATATATATATATATATATATATATATATATACATATATATATATATATATATATATATATATATATATATATATATATATATACATTGATAATCGACTTGTCTGAGTGCCCACAAGTAAGTGTCCATTTAGTTTGCAACTGACTGAATAATTAGCTGTTTCCTGTACACACACCGACACTCAAGCACACACACACACACACACACAACACGTTTTTCTATAAATTTGAACAATATCATAATAATAATAATAATAATAGTAATAATAATAATAATAATAATAATAATAATAATAATAATAATAATAATAATAATAATACATAACAAAAACACCAGGACTTACAAATATATATAACATACAGAAAATTGCACTACTGGGCACTGCACACATCCTACGCAAAACACTTTCAATACAGTAACCATAAGAGCACCACAGCAAACCAGAGCACATACCCAAGGCGCACAGAGCTGCGCTCTGTAGTGAAGTGAAAGCACGTTATAAAGATAAAACGACTGAATAATAATAATAATAATAATAATAATAATAAAAAGTGACAACAAATGAATGAGACCTCGATATTAGATAAATAGACGATTATTTATGCATGTTATAATTTAGAACAAACTGTAAGTTGTCGTTATAGTACTCGGAGTGAAGCGCTACGATGCATTCTCGTCGGCTATTAATGGCAGACACTTTGAAAAAGCGCTTGACAACCGATGTTGGTGTGTTTACGTCCCCGTAACTTAGCGGATCGGCAAAAGACACCAATAGAATAAATACGAGGCTTACAAAGAAGTATTGGGGTCGATTTGTTTGACTAAAGACGGTGCTCCAGCATGGTCGCACTCAAATGACTGAAACAAATAAAAGATTAAAAGTGTATATATATCGTTTGTAGAGATACATAAATCCGGAAGAGATGCACACTCTAAGATGTAGAGCAGTTAATATTATAATGGGGGTGGCCGGTTTATGGGGTTACTCTGGGTTTCTCGCTCATAAGAGCCTTAACCTTATGGCGTATATTCAGACCCCGAACACTGCTAGCCTAAGACCTCTTCAAAATATGGAGGTGGGAATGCCTCGCTATAAAGGTAAACACTATGTGATTATATCCCTTTGCAATTAACTATCGAGCTTCAGCCGCTCCGCCATCTTGCGGTCGCCAAAGAACCACGAAGGTGAACGATGGTCTCCCTTCGGCTTTGGCTATTGGCTTCCGGCTATAGCGTCTCCTTGCGAATTGCAGAAGGTCAGTAGGAATCTTCTAAAATGCAAGCATGGCCCGAAAATCTCCGTCCTGTAGTGCAGAATGCTCCCTGGACCGAACAAGTCTTTTAGGATTCTCGTACGTTCGGCAATGCACAACTTGCAACGTTTCTTCCCGTTGATGTAGGGGCCTGGGTTCTCGAGTATTTTCCATGCAATAGAGCATGGTATCCTTTCGTCTCTTAGTTGCGAGATATGGCTGGCCAGCGATGTCACGTAACCCCTTTCCGGGACTCTGAAGGAGGACAAATGATTGGAAAGATGCTGTTTGAGAGAATTCCCAGTGCATCCCACGTATTTCTGTGGGCGCGTGATGTCGGTGCTCCTGTTGCTGTTGTAAGTTCTGCTGTTGGTGGTGCTGTTGCTGCTGTTGTTGCTGCTGCCGTTGTCGCTGATGCCGCCGGTGGTGCTATCGCTGATGGAATTGAGGCTGCTGTTGTTGGTGTTGGTGTTGGCATCGCTGGGTGGTGTCGGTAATATTTTTGTCCCTGTGCGTGTTGCCTGTGCTGCAGTCGTCGTTGCTGCTGATGCCGGCGTTGCTGTTGTTGTTGTTGTCGTTGCAGGTGGCACTGCCGCCGGTGTTGTAGGCCATTTATTTCACGTTTGGTCTTCCCCAAAATCTTTAAGTTATCCATATATAACAGATGATTTTATTTTCCTCCACTTTCAACGTGTACCCTGATGTCACTTTCCGTAGTATCTGTGTGAGGGTATCATACAAATCACAAACAGCAATGATAGGCTATCTCCTTGAAATATGTCTCTCTTGATTTTGACCCTCGCCAAAAATGTTCTACTTGAAGTTAACTCTCTATTGCCGTATTATTATTTAGGTTTGGGGTTTCCCCATGTCTTGGTGTGACTCTAGCAGCTTTTAGTAAACTTTCCTCACTATTACCTACATACGAGTCTATATCTGCTCTAACTAACCCCACACAGTTTTCTACTGATATTAACCATCTTCCGCCTTCCTTTCAAGGTAAGTATAATCTTGCTACTCCTGCCCTTAGATGGTGTCCTCCATTCATATTGAATTCCTTCCTAGTTCTGTCTAGTTTTTCTAATTCAGTTTTTTTCCCAGTCTACAAAAGATACTGAGTACCTAAGTAATGATACTGCCCAAGTATTTACAGTCTTCACTAGATTCGGACCATTTAGCTGTAACTTCATAAGCTTCCTCGTCCTTCTAATATATTCCTTCTCAATTTTCGTTTTCATTTCTATAATTAGTACTCTGTCAGGTTCTAATACTTCTAGATACTTATAACTCTCTCCTCCTTTCTATGACTTAATGGCTGGTAATTTGTTGCCTTCAATGTTGATTACCTGTCCCTTTCTCATAACTAATATTGCACACTTATCTATGCCAAATTCCATGCTATATCTTTGCTGAAGAGTCTTACAATCTGTATTAAGGAATCTATCTCTTTTTCATTCTTACTAAAAAGATTCAGTTCGACCATATAAAGCAAATGGTTAATTTTTCCCTTACTATTTCTGAACTGATACCCTGTCTTTGCCTTCCTTAATACTAAACTGGGGGAATCAAACACAAGATGAATATTAAAGAAGACAATGAGTCCCCCCTGGAAAATTCCTCTTTTGATATTAATTTTCCCTAAGAGTGAGTCACTTGAGTAGAGATCTACTTTCCATTTCTTCATGCTAAAGCTTACTATTATTATTATTATTATTATTATTATTATTATTATTATTATTATTATTATTATTATTATTATTATTATTATTATTATAGGCGCAAGAGTGGCTGTGTGGTAAGTAGCTTGCTTACCAACCACATGGTTCCGGGTTCAGTCCCACTGTGTGGCACCTTGGGCAAGTGTCTTCTACTATAGCCTCGGGCCGACCAAAGCCTTGTGAGTGAATTTGGTAGACGGAAACTGAAAGAAGCCCGTCGTATATATGTATATATATATATATGTGTGTGTGTGTATGTTTGTGTGTCTGTGTTTGTCCCCCCAACATCGCTTGACAACCGATGCTGGTGTGTTTACGTCCCCGTAACTTAGCGGTTCGGCAAAAGAGACCGATAGAATAAGTACTAGGCTTACAAAAGAATAAGTCCTGGGGTCGATTTGCTCGACTAAAGGTGGTGCTCCAGCATGGCCGCAGTCAAATGACTGAAACAAGTAAAACAGTAAAACAGTAAAAGAGTATTATTATTATTATTATTGTTGTTGTTGTTGTTGTTATTATTATTATTATTATTATAGACGTCGCAGAATATACAATATCGTGAGGTTGTTGATTGAAGATATTGTGTCTACCGGAGGTTTGTATTGTTTGTCAAATCACAACAAGGACCTCAGACAGACAGTACTTTACGCAGTATAAGTGCAATTCCAAGTAATGCCGACTTTTGCAATACATCTAGATTGTAGGGTATCTCTAAGGCTTTCAAATGTTTTTTCATATTGGGTGGTATTGAACCCAATGCTCCGATGACAATAGGGATAACCTTTATGTTCAACTCTCGTATTGCCCTCACCCTGCGATAACATTCTCTTCTGATCCTTTCCTCATCACTGAATATTTGATTCCATCACATTCAAATACCCCAAGTATTTGTAGGTCTCCGCTGGTTCTAACTCCTTTATGACATTCTGCTGGTCAAGATTAACGTTGAATGCTTCAATCATTTTTCCTTTGTTAAAGGTAGTTTTGGTACATTTAGCGAGGCCAAATTGCATCCTGATGTCATCACTGAATTATTTAACAATCGCTAGTAAGCCCTATAGTTGTTGGTCATTTTTTGCAAAGAGCTTTAAATCATCCATGTAAATGAAATGATTTATATTTTTATCAAAAGTTTTATAGCCGTATTGTACATCTTCAAGCAATTTCGAGAGGGGCATTAAGGCTTGACAAAAGAAGAGCGGTGATAGAGAACCACCTTGGAAAATGCCACATGAAACTCTTACATCTCCAGCATTAAGAGATTCATTGTAACTGTTCAAAGTCAGTGTGGTTCTCCATGATCTCATACTTAGAGACAATATGTTTCGCAGAATACGTGCTATTTTATACATTTTCAGACATTTCTTAATACAGCTATGTGGTAGACTCTCAAAAGCTTCCCTATAGTCTGTCCAGGCTATCGACAAGTTTTTGTATCGTTTGTGCCAATATTCCACCATAATCTTATTGATGAGTATCTGATCTTTACAGCCATAGGACTCACGTTTACATCATTTTTGCTCATTAAGGAATATGCTACTTTCTATTAAAAAAAAACTATGAGTATATTCAATCAAGACAGATGTTAGTATTTTATACATTGTTGTTAAGTAGGTTATGGGTCGATAATTTTTTGGTTCATTTGTTTCTTCATTGTTTGGAAATGGGAGTGTAACACCATTAACAAACCAAAAAGGAAATTATTGGTTGTTGCAAAACATAGCTGTAAAGTGTTGTTAGCAGTTAATGACTCTCTGGGAAGGCATTCAATTAGAATTTATGAATTTTATCCTTTCCTGTAGACTTCTATTTGCTTGACTTCTTGAGAGCAGATTCTCTACCTTGATACCCTCCCACTTTTGCTCTTCTAAAGAGTCTAAGTCTGTAGATATTCTACCAATCCAAGGGGCTCTTTCATTGTGTTTTTTCTTCTGTCCAAATTTTATTCCAAAATTCCTGCACTTCTTCTTTCGATGGGACAAACTTTATTGTAACTGGTATCTTTCCTATCTTCCTATAAAAATCACTTGGGTTATTTTTTAACATGTCCTTGACGAATCTAACGCGCTTTTCGTACCTAGCTATGCGGACAGCTCTAGTACTTACCTTCTGCTTGATAGTTTCTACGGTAGTCTTCTTCTTCTTCTTCTTCTTCTTCTTCTTCTTCTTCTTCTTCTTCTTCTTCTTCTTCTTCTTCTTCTTCTTCTTCTTCTTTTTATCATTATTATTATTATTATTATTATTATTATTATTATTATTATTATTATTATTATTATTATTAAGGCAGTGAGCTGGCAGAAATCTTAGTACCCCGGATAAAATGCTTAGCGGCGTTTCGTTCGTCCTTACGTCCCAAGTCCAAATTCCGTCGTATATACACAAGCCCATACACGGCATTCATGCACATACGCTTACGAAAATGCATTCATTTGGATATATTTACGCATACGGGTGCGTACATATGCTTATAAACATACACAAATAAAAAAAATAACAGAACATTCCCAAGTCATAATGCCGGTTTCGTAAAGTGTGATTCGCATATATTTAGCACTCCTTCTTGGTCGGGACGCCGGTCCGTGACAGGAATACACGTTTTGCCACCTGGAACTATCTGAAATGAAGTGTTTTGCTAAAAATCACAACGCACTGCCCATTCCAAGAATCGAAACCACAGTCTTATGATTATGAGTACAATTCTTAAACCACTAGGCCACGCACTCTCATGCACCTCTCCATACACACGCACGCACACACACGAACACATTTATTTTTTCTTATGGCAAGTTTCCATAAAAAAATTAATTGAATCACTGCGTCTAAAAATAAACTTAAGTTTTCATAATTTTAAGATAGGAGAAACGAGAATCAGCAATTCCATATGCACCTCAACAACCATTAACGATCTAAGTGAAAAAGATATCACAATGTTTCACAGGGAAAATGCATATATATCTGAATATTGGTAAAATAATTTATAAATAATAATTCAATTGCCTAACCTTAGCATTAGACAAACAATTTATTTCTTGAGTTTAATGTTGTGTAGTATTTGCCATATTATGATCCAGAAAATAGTACTGTTCCCACATGTGAAGCAATGCTGTTGCTGCATATGTCTATGTATATATCATCAGTAAGTCATAAATCCGAGAGAGAACACTATGTTATAGAGCAGTAGAATATTTAGATAAAAATAGTTATGGCTCGTCTATGGGGTTACCCTGGATTTCCCATTTATAAAGCACCTAGCATTATGGCGTTTTTTCAGACCCTCATGGGTGGTGGCCTATAAACTCTCATCAAACAGGAAAAAGAAAAGACCTCGTAGCTTGTTATTGAATGCACGGAGAAAACAGAAAAGTTAAGCGCAAGGGATTGTCTCTCTTAGACCGCTATCCGTTATCGACGTGATCGGCTTGTGGGTCCGAAGACTTCCCTCCTAGTATTTGATATGTTCCCGGGTTGACGAGCTCTTTAATATTCTCATCCGTTCAGCTATGCACAGTTTGCAACGCTTGCTTCCGTTGATGTAGGTGCCTTGTTTTTTCCGGGATCTTCCATAACATTACGTGTGGAGTCCCTTTGTCCTTCAGAAGCCATACATGGCCGCCCAAGGACGTGGAATGTCGTCTCTTCTGGATCCTGAACGAAGATCTGTATTTGGGGAGGCGCTGCTTGAAGGTGTTTCCGGAATATCTGATGTATCTTCGTATGCTGCTTCTGGCGATGCTGCTTCTATTGATGTTCACGCTGCTTCTTCCGCTGTTGCTGGTGCTAGTGTTGTTTGTTGGTATTGGTGTTGGTGTTGGAGCTAGTGTTGCGTCGTTAATGCTGACGTAGGGGACATCATCAGTAGCAGTGAAAGGTGTTTGCTCTGTTTGTGCCTCTACAGCTATCGTCGTTGCTGTTAGAGTTGTTATCGGTGCTACATTGGTGGTGGCTGCGGTTGTTGTTGCTGTTATTGTTGTTATCAGCATTAACACTGTAATTAGTGATGTTGCTACTGTTGCTGCAGCTGCTGTTATTTCTGTTAGAGTTGCTGCCATTGCCGTTAATACTGCCATTCCTGATATTGTAGTAGTTTTTGGCAAATTTGCTGCAGCGATTAGGATCAGATACGACATCAGCTGCGTAAACGACTTTCTTGGTTTTGCACTGGCCCCCAATTGGGCATCTACTGTACTCCCTGCATGAGCATCCGCCTCCGCTCGTGGTCTAGGGGTCTTAACGTGAATAAAACTTGAAATTTTGATACAATTATGTGTGAAAATATGTACGTGCGTGCCCGTCAATTTATTTCACATTGAATTTCAATATAATCGTAATATTTATATTTTGAAAGGTATCTATAGAAAGTTTCATAAAAAATACCCATTTTTGTAAAAGTAATGAGGAAATAATGTCGACTCGTGCGAATTTTCTGAAACCCCGCTCCCTATCCATAGAAAAATTATTCGCAATAAATCCTGATATACTTGGAGTCTAAACTAACTGAAGCATATTTGTAGAAAATTTCATTTAAAAATATCCATTTTTCTGAAAGTTATGAGGAAACAAAATCGTGGGTGCACACTTGTGTAGATATGCCTATAAATATACACATATCGAAAGGGTAAAAGGATCTTCCAAAAGTCATAGTTTCATAATGCCGTGGATTACTGTGTGTGTGTGTGTGAGAGGGGGGACTGTCCGTTACATGAATACACATTTTGCCAGCTGGAATGATCTGAAATGAATATCACAAAGCATCTCCTGGTCCAAGAATCGAAACCACAAACTTACGATTACATGTGCAATGCCCTAATCACTGTACCACGCTTCTTCACACACACACACACACACACACACACACACACACACACACACACACACACACACACACACACACAAGCGCATTTTAAAATTTATATCTATGGCAGGATGGCAGGTTTACATAAAAAAATTAATTGAATCAGTGCTTCTAAAAATAGACTTCATTTCTTATAATTCTGAGATAGAAGAGGGAATCGGCAATTCCATGTGCACCTCAAGAACCATTAACGTTTTAAGTGAAAAGGATGTGGCAAGGATTCATGGGAATAAATGCATGTGCATTTGAATATTAGTAATAATTTATGAATAATATCTTAATTGCCTAAATTTAGCATTAGACAGCCAATAAATTTGTTGATTGTGATGTTGTGTAGTATTTGCCATATTATGATTCAGAAAATAATAGTCCTCACAATGCTGCGGCTGCATGACGCATAAATATCATAAACCTCTGAATGCGAATGATTCACCAGCACATAATCTTTGGTCCACATATAAGCTGTCTCTTTACTGTGACTATATTTTGTAAATACAACGGCCTCATAACTAACTATATACGATTTGCACTTATATCCATCAAGTCCAATCTTTTTACGACACTTATACGATTTATTGCCTGTGGAGCTCATATTAATCGTGCCTACTCTTAGTGAAAGACATTCACGATCATAGACTTTGAGTTTAGAACTAAATTTCTCGGAGATAGAAATGTAAATATTTCCCCCAAATGTGTTAGACGCTTGGATAATACAAAATACGTTAAACTGGAGACCGTTACATTTAAAATATTGTATGTATTCTTTTCATCACCGGATGAATGAAAATCTTAGTCTATGGAATTTTCCATTTATCATCGTTCAGGGTGGCCACGTTTCAAATGTGTTTAAGAAGCAGAATGTTTTAGTGTCATGAGATATACGAAACAAGCAGGAATGTATATTAACCAATATTTTTGAAGAATGTATGAACTGCTAAAACTCGCATTTCCGAAAATAAATATTTTGATTTCATAATTTTGTTACAAAACATCGAGAGCTGCATCTGGTTTAATCTACATGGTTACGGATAACCAATTAAACTACACTTTATAACCTTGGCTCAGTGGTTGAAAGACAAAAAAACCATATATCTAGCCGTAAATGTATACTATATGATTGTATACTTATAAAAAAGGGGATTGGAAAGTTTTATTGGCTCCTAAGGCTAACATGCGGGACTATGTTTAAAGCATCCAAATGATTTCTTTTAAATGCGTAATGAATTAGCAACGGACACCGACTATCAGTCAAGTGTATGAAAGACACCCATATTTTAGGAAAATAAGTTCTCTTTTCTCAACTTTGTTACTGATATTGAATATTTTGTATTTTGCTGGATAAACTAAATTGTGCATATCATTGTTTTCATTATTGTTGTCATATACGTTGCTGTTGTTTTTCTTTAGTTTGAGAATAGTTTATATTTAGTCCAGCAGAACAATAACTATAGGTGTTCCACCAAACTGTCCCACTTTTCCCAACATATCTATTGTTACATTACTCAAAGAACCCTTCACATTTTAAAGGAATTTGTGGGTGATTTGGTCGAGGTTTCTGTTAATTTCAACGACCACGAAGGAGCTTCTAGTTTTTCTCATTCTCAATTTTGTTCAATACGGGCTTCTACTACTTTACTTTAGTAACAGCTTCAAAACTACATCACTTCGCCGTTAATATCTTAATTCTCGTGTTGATGATGTATCAACTTAGCTATAAGCACTCCAATTTACAGGGGATTTTAAGATGAAGTTTGTGATATTCATTATCTCAAATGCCACAGAAAGTCGAAGAAATAAGTAACAATAATACTCAATCTAAAGGGCGGTGGATTAGCGGAATTGTTGTTAGAACTATTTAGTTACGGCTCTTTACGTTCTAAGTTCAAATCCAGTTGAGGTCAAGTACCAGTCAAGTACTTGGGTTAACTTAATCGACTGAACTTTCCTCCAAAGTAATATTCTTATGCCTACGTTAAAAATGTCTTCGAAACAATGGATTAGCGGAATTATTTGAGCGTCGAATAAAATATAGAGATTTAGTCAGCGTCTATTAAGTTCTGAGTTCAAATTCTGCCGAAGTCAAATTATATTTCTTCTTAACATTGACAAATAAAGTTCTAGCTAAGTGCATGAAAATAGCTGAAGTGTATGCAAAATTGATTCCTTGTGCCTATGGAGGAAATCAATAAGAGATGACTGGGGTCGAACGAAACGACTTGACTCATTTTTTTCCATAAAGAAAAATGACATTATTATTACGCCAAACCATTTAACTATGTGCATGTGTGGTAGATTTGCGTGGATACGTTTAAGTATATACATAAAAATAAAGCTATGGAAGGATATTATCTGAGAGAGGCTCTTAAAATTATCTCTTGTACAAATATAGTTGTCTTACCTAACGCATAATTAATATCTACAGATCTATTTTTAAAGATATAGCAGCAAAAAAGTATAAACACATACTTCTAATATACTAAGATACAAAATAAAATCACATACTTATATAAACACTCATACATTTTATATACATGTGAGTATATACATGTTCGTCTATATATACATATACATACATACGTGTATATCTAGAAAGTATGTATGTATGTATATCTTTGTGTGTGCGCCCACGATGTGTGTGCGCCGGTATGCATACATGTTTTTATGTATATGAGTTTTTATCTCTTTCGCCAATTCTGTGTGTGATCGTGGCTCTCTCTCTCTCTCTCTCTCTCTCTATATATATATATATATATATATATACCTTTTCGTCGCGAACTCAAGTGATCGGTGAGTTACGCACAACAGAAACGCTCGGTGGCTTAGACCAATGAAGTCGTCAATATCCATGGCAAAGCAGTAGCCTTGTGGCTTTAAATATATGTACGTATATATATATATATATATATATATATATATATATATATATATATGCATACATGCCGTAGATATGTGTACGAGTGAATATGAATGCCAGTGTATGTCTGTAAAAATGTATGTGTATAACACACACACACACACACACATATAAATATGAGTGGAGAGAGAGGAGAGAAATCGAATGGTGAGGGGATAGTAAGACTAATAGAGAACATAATGCTGAGAGGGTGAGAATGTAAAGGGGCATGGAGCCAAAAAGAAAAACAAAATGTTGGAAGAGGGTATGGGTCTGAATAGTAGAGAATCACATAACAGGAATTGGTGTCTTGCTTGTGTCAGGTCTGGAATGTAGTAATATATTTTATTGAGAAGCCAGAAGAACAAAGCGACGCCCGGCTGACATATAGCAACCTCCTTCTCTACATAATTAACCCTGTTCTGGCCCTCAGAATTTTTACTCGTGTACATGCACATACACATACACATACATACATACACACATATATATATGCATATATCTATAAATATATATACATGTATATATACATACAAACACATAAATATATATATATATATATATATATATATATATATATATATATATATATATATACATCATAATGTATATATATATATATATATATATATATATATATATATATATATATATATATATATATATATATATATACATATGTGTGTGTGTGCGTGTGTGTGTGAATATATATGTACACATAAATATGTACTTATATTTACATATATATGTGCTTATATACGCTTAAAGACATGTGTATGTGTTTATATTAGTACTTCCTATATATATATATATATATATATACATGTGTGTGTCTGTCTGTCTGTATGTATGTATGTATGTATGTATGTATGTATATGAAACAAATGTTTATGGAAAAGTTTTATGCATATGTAGAGAGAATTTTGTAACGAGTTTAGAAATTCTGTACCAAAAACAAGGCACCGTATTTAGAAATGAATGTACTTGGTGGATAATATTAAGGTAAACTAAGAAAATGTGGCACAACACTTAAGTTGAGTTATTTTATCAAAATATTTGTTTGTTTTTTAAAATGATATAAATTTACTCTTAGTTTTTAAAACTGTAAATAATCAGTTTTCTTCAAGCTGGGAAATATTTTCTTTTGCAAAATATCTTTTACAAAAAAAAATTACTAAGTTGCATTTCAATAAATATGTGTATTTGAATGTTGTGTTATATATGACGGTAGTCTTTCGTAGTCCGAGAAAGACAGGTCTATAATTTCATGCTGAAACGCTTGCACAAAATCGTTTGTTTATAGTGATCAAATATTTGTGCTGTGCAATTAGCTCACTCTCTCCATCAAATCGACGTTGCCTGATCAAGTATACGGCATACTACACGTCAGGTGTCTAAGTGATCACAGAGTAACGTGAGATGAGTTGTTTTGTTCCAAGACACAACGCACCACTCGGTTCAGGAATTGAAAGCACGATCTTGTGTGAAACATCTTAACCACTAAGCCATTTGCCCTCACACACACGCACACACGCACGCACACACACACACACACACGAAACAGAAAAGAAAACACTTATCAGCAGAGGTAAAATGAAAACGATTCGCGCAAGATTAAATAAAAATAAAATGAATATATTTGTATACAGGTACTTTAATAAATGATTCCTAAACGCCATCGAGAAGTTTAATGAAATTAATGCATTCAACCATTTAAACTACAAGAGATCACAAAAACAAGAAAAAAGATTACAATGAGTCAGGGCCGGCCTTAAGCCAATTGGACCGATTGCTCCCAATCGGACTCTGCACCGAAGTGGGGGTTCGCGCCCAAGAGGGCGACATTCTATACTGCAACATTTCATAATGGTAGTCTCCTTGAAGTCTTTGAAAAAAAAATCTGTAAGGTCTTTCAGAAAATGAAAAGACATACTTTCTGCACTTTAGAGACACGAGATATCAAAAGATAAACCCATTCATCTCAAACTACTTGGGTCAGCCGCTGAATTTGAAGACATTTATTGTATTTTTAGTGTAAGGGTCAATATGTATGTTTGCATGTCAATGTTTAGTAGTGTTTACGGCAACGTTTGGGTAAAATGTTTGTGTGTCTGTGAGAGTATGTGGGTGAATTGTATGTGTATATATGTGTGCGTATATTTGTGTCAGTTTCTATAAATGTTTAATTTGAGGGAAACTTTTTTATTTCAATAAAGTGTATTATATATATATATATATATATATATATATATATGTGTGTGTGTGTGTGTGTGTGTGTGTGTGTGTGTGTGTGTGTGTGTGTGTAATAAAAAATACACATTTAGTACAGTACTTACCTCTGTGTGTTTGCGTATTCTTCACTCGCTGGTGATTTCCTGTACTTAATGTGTATCTTTTATTCATTTTTATAAACAACGCCATGCAGCGTTGTCCACAATATATATATATATATATATATATATATATATATATATATATATATATATATATATATATATATATATATATATATATATATATATATATATATATATGTATATGCGAGTAAAAATAAATACAAAAAAGGTGGGGTTTTTTGTATGATTGTGTATAGAGGAATATATTATTTTGCTTAAAAGAGTTCCAACACTGTCTGTTTTTTATGTTTTATTTATATTCCTGCAGAACTAATGTGGGGTATAGAATATGGAATATACAATATATAATATGATATACAATATACAATATAAAATAAAATAAAATAAAAATGGATGGCACCATGAAAGAAAGTATTGAATGTAGATGAAATATTGAGTGTTCAATATAAAGGATCAAATATATAAATATATAAATATAAATATATATATATAAAGGCGACTCGAGTTTCAGGGCTATTTCCCTTCGTCATGGCCGGTATGACAGACTTTAACAGACTGTCTATGTATATGTGTATATATATATATATATATATATATATATATATATATATATGTATGTATTAAAGAAACCAAAAAAAATTTAAACTGATAAGAACAAACGGCTAAATGGATGTGTATGTGCAAAAGAATTCAGTACTCAGTATTTTGCCTACAATGGTTAAAGGTTAAAAGTTCAATTATTTTTGATAGTGGTTTAATTGAGGTCCTTGTATTTATGTGAATGATTGTATGTGTATGTATTTTTTATTTTTGGGGAAATTTTATACATACATACACACGTGGTCGTGTATGTGTGTGTGTATAATGGGAGAGAGAAAGATGGGGGCGGTGTGATAAAATTTCTTTCTCTTGTTCAGAAGAGAAAATCTCTTTGCAATGTTACCCATTCAGGTTTGGGACAAGCACAAGCACGCAGCCACACACACACCCACACACACACACACACACATACACACACACATACACACACACACACATACACACACACACAGGGCTATAGTAAGGAAACATTTCGTGTCACACACTGGTGTTAAATGCAGAAACATGTAGCTAAGAAACAAAGTTCTTTCCACACAGACAGGACTGTCTTACAACAAAGCTTATAGAAAAAAGAATCGGTAAGTATATATAACCAGCTACCGAAAAATTCTAAATTAATAATTAATGAAAGTTTCTTTGAAATCTTGTTAAATTTCTTTCCGATTTTTGCCAGAATATTTTTAAACGCGTAGTTTAGATGTAGTTTAAATTTATAGTTTAACACCCAACTGGATTTCGGTGAAGAATAATGTTTTTCCTCGTTTTTCTTTTTTCTTGTGCTAACAACAAATCTCATCTCCTAATATACCGCAAATGACATTTTCGCACGAAAATCGGAGGGGTGTGGGCCCTCGGATCCCCCCCTCCTCATCTCGGAGTTATTTTTCCCTTGTTTTTTTTTTTTCGTGTGCTATCAATTCATCTCGGCTCCTAGTGTACTGCAAAGACTATTCCCCCTTTGCGTCGTATTAGATCAGAATAGTGGCGTTTCTTATGCCTAATAATTGCTATTTCTAGCATACTAAACAACCACGTAGAAGACCGGCTACCTTTGAGTTCATCTAAAACAGAGAGAAAATACTTTACTCAACAAATTCCAATATAATCGTAATCTACACCATCTGAGACGTATATGTAGAAAATTCAGAAAGTTACCACACACACACACACACACACACACACACACACACACACATACATATATATATATATATATATATATATATATATATATATATACATACACACACACACACATATACACATATAAATATATACATAATATGTGTATATATATATTCATATCATCATCAATCATCATTTAACGTCCGCTGTCCATGCTGGAATATGTTGGACGGTTTAACAGGGGCCAACAAGCCAGGGGCTACATCTGGCACCTGTCTGGTTTGGTATGCTTTTTTATGGTTGGATGTCCTTCCTAACGTCACCACTTTACAGCGTGGACTGAGTGCTTTTACGTCGCATCGCACGGTAGCATAGTTTCAACGGCTGGATTTTTACATCTTTGTGATTTGTGATTTTTATATTTTTATGATTTTATAGACCTTGGTGCAAGTCGACTGGGAACCTGGGACCCAACAAAATTGTTCATAATTGGCCCCTGCACTTCTTAAGGCCGGTCCTGTATATATATATATATATATATATATATATATATATATTCTTTTATTCTTTTATTTGTGTCAGTCATTTGACTGCAGCCTGCTGGAACACCGCCTTTAGTCATACAAATCGACAGCAGGACTTATTCTTTGCAAGCCTAGTACTTATTCTATCGGTGTTCTCAAACGAACCCCTAAGTTACGGGGACATAAGCACACCAACATCAGCTGTCAAGCGATGGTGGGGTGACAAACACACACACACACACACACACACACACAAACACACACACACAAACACACACATACACACAAACACACACACACACACACACACACATATATATATGTATATGTACACACCTACTTATGCGTGTGTATGCATGCATATATATACAAGTGGGACCCAAAAGTAACCGGAAACGTTCTTTGTGTACAAACCCGTAGTAGTTCAGGTTTCCACTGCTAGAAGCCACTTGATGCTACCTTGGGAAGGAATAGTGTGTTTCAATGAAATTCTCTTTTCTGCTTCGGAAAACGGCGGCTGAAACAGTTGTCATGCAAAATGGTATGAGGACTATGTGATGGTATATCCCAATGTTTGATACCAAATTGCTCGCTATTTCTCTCATACTTATAAATCGCAACCTAGCCATAAGTTGGTAATACATATACCTTATGTATGGGTCTACGATATTGTTCATATTCCTCGGGTTGCTTCTCTTCATATTTGAATTTTTTTCCGTACTATGAAATGTTGGGACCCATATATCTGTGTGTGTGTGTGTGTGTGTGTGAGTGTGTGTGTGAGTGTGTGTGTGTATGTGTGTGTGTGTGTGTGTGTGTGTATGTGTGTGTGTGTGTGTGTATGCGTGCGTGCGTAGGATTTGGCTACCAAACCCAGAATGGAAGCGGATTACAATTACTTTATATATTTTATAAGTGAAACACTTGAAAATTGCAAAATTATATTGCATGAAACCTGAGGTAGTGTCGAAATTCGCACACAAAAGAACACAGGCACAAACACGTACACATACGCCCGTACACACATACCCACAGATACACGCAGTTAACATAACAATATTAATATTATTTTATTCATAACATTAAAATTATTTTACTTTCTGCTAATATAATATAATGACTATAGAAATTTGAGAAAGATAAATTATTAAAGCTCATAAGATTTATTACTGAAAATGTGAACAATTTGTTTACGTGTAAGACATATAGGCAGGCTACATGCATGTATTCCTACGGGAGGTAATCGTAGCCTTCGTTAGCTGGCTTGTACTTGACATCGTGACAATTTACTTTCTTAATGATTTATGGATACAGATAATGATACGTTTAATTAGGCAGCTTAGTGGTTGTTCCAGATACATACGAGAGATTTAGAGTATTAATTATACATTTTTTTCCAAGTATTAACAATATAAAATGTATCCTAAGTATTTAGACGTAATGAGCAATAATACAAATTTGAATAAAGTTAGTTATTTAGATGTTAGATTTGAAGTTTTGGAAAGAAACTATTATAGTTAATCTTAATACTGATGATGTTATTTAAGATTTTGACATTAAGTTAGTAGCAATTCTATTGACAGTTAGTTGTAGATCTACTAAATCTACATTTTCATCGGAAGTAAGATATGACAAATGTTGGTCGATGTCGCGTATGGATAGTAGTTACCAAGAACGATTAGTCAAGGATGTATCTGAAGGTTATTTTATGTAAAGTTGGAGTTATTTCAAGCTTACAGTTGAGTTGTACATCAAAACCGTAGACATAATTCGGCCTCCGTTAACCGAAAGAATTTTTGCTTGGTGTGATAGCTTTTGATTTTCAATAAAGAAGCCATTTTTTAAATTCCCTTTTATTATTTCTCCCGTAGGTTTTTTTTCCTTTTATTTTGTTCTTATTTCTTTCATCCATATTGGTTTATAATGGTCACCTCTGGTTTTCAGCTAAAACTTCCTACGCATGTCTTTCTCCTGTTGATTTGTAACATTTTTGGCAAGAGTAGAGGAAGAAACTGAAAGCACAAAATTTGGCTTTCTCATAAAATGATCTACGACTGTGCGTTGATAATTCAAACCCTTCGTTTACATCTTTAACTTCTTTTAATCACTATATGATTCTTTTGCTTTCTTTTTCAATATTTTTCTATTCACAAGCTTAAATTTCATCTTAAATATTTAATAATATCGATTTACATGTTTCTAATTTATATTACACTAAAAATATGATTACATATTCCAAAACAAAATTACAATATTTTTAACGCTTAATTTTTAACGCTGTATTTATAAGGCTGCTTGAAACTATAGAAAATAATATTCATGCTTTATGTTCTCAAAATAACGAGGTTCCGATTGGCAAGTGAGAGAAGATCTCTGGTTATCTAATATCATTTCAGTTGTCCCCTTCATGCCTATGTATGTTTCCAATGTCCATTTTGATTGGTTCTTCTTCATTAGAAGACTTTATTTAAGAACGATGATACAGTTGTCCACGATACTTACAATTTATCATCATCGTAGCATCGTTAACGGCAGGTATGAAATACAAACGAACACGTACATGTATATATATATATATATACACACATATATATATGTATATATATATATATATGTGTATATATATATATATATATATATATATATATATATATATATATATATATATATATATATATATATATATTAGAAAAAATAATAAGGTACTCAGATATCTGGATAGTTGTACATTTACAGATTTTTATTAAATATGTCACACATTTTTTTAAAAATTAGCGCTTGCATCTATTCTTGTAGATTCTCCAGATTTGTCTATATACATATATATATATATATATATATATATATATATATATATATATATATACATATGTCTGTGTGTGTGTGTGTGTGTGTGTGGATGCATGTGTGTATATCTATCTTTGGATGTATATACACATAAATATATTAAGACATTACAATGCAATTTCGAAAAGAAGTGTATGTTACAGTGCTACAATATATGGAAATCATAAAAAAGTCAGGCTTATGAGTGGTAAATATGTTTATTTAACCACTTGTTATCTTTAGGATTGCGGCCGTTTCTGTGTTAGCCACACGGTTCTCTGAATCTATATCTTATACTTCAAATAAAATATATATACATATGTATGTATGTATGTATATATATATATATATATATATATATATATATATATATATATATATATATATATATATATATATATATATATATATATATATATATATATATATACATTCATATACATATAGGTATATATATGTATGTATATATATAAATATATGTATATATATATATATATATGTATATACTTATATATGCATATATATATAAATATATATACATATATATATATGTATATATATGAATATATATTTATACGTATATATATGTATATGTATATATATATATGTATATATATATGTATATATATATATGCATGTATATATACATATATATATATATATGTATATATATGCATGTATATATATGTATATATATGTATGTATACATATATCTATGTATATATATGTATATGCACAAACATATATATACATGTGTATATATATATGCGTTTATATATACGTATATATATATATGGTTATATGTACTTATATATATATATATATATATTTATATAGGCACGTGTATAGATATGTATATATATGTGTACGTATCTAATGTTATATATATACATATTTATATACACACGCATAGAGAAAAAGACAGACGCACATAGATATATATATGTTTGCATATAGACAGATATATAAATAGAAATGGAATTGGGGAAAGGAGAAGTAGACAGCTAGCTAGGAAAGTTGGTAGGTAAGTAGGTATGTAGGTAGGTAAGTAAGTATGTGGGTAGGTAGATGGCTAGGTAGGAAGATAGGTATGTAAGTTTGTAGTTACGAGGATAGATAGGAAGATAGGAAGGAAGGTGGACATGGAGATAGATATAAGAAAAATATAGACTGAGATAGAAAAAGAAACGAAAACACACATAAACACCTACAGAAATATCAGTCACACTTACAAAAATTCATAATTAAAAAATTAGCAGTTCCTATATGCAATGTAATAATTAAGAATTATAGATGAGATTTGATCATAAGAATTTAATGAAACTGATGCGAATCATGTAACAATACAATATATTTCATGCTACACGCATGTAAGAGATGGAATATGACTCACTTGATAAATAGTTGTTTTATCCAAGTTCTATTGAGAACTGTATGTCCTACCCTAATAAAGTATAGCAAGCAATAAACATAAATACATACATACAAAAATATATACACATATATACATAAATAAATAAACGTATGTATATAACAATATATACACATACATACATTACATATATCTATAAGTACATATATATATATATAAATATATATATATATATATATATATATATATATATATATATACATATATATATATATATATATATATATATATATATATATATATATATATATATATACACACATTTATATATATATATATATATATATATATATATATATATATATATATATATGTTAATGCACACGTATTTAACGTATGCATACATATGTATATATATATATTATATATATGTATATATATATATATATATATATATATATATATATATATATATATATATATACATACATATATATATATATATATATATATATATATATATATATATATATATATATACATATATATGCGTGAGTATATATATATATATATAAGTATATGTATGCATGCATAAGCATCTGTGTGTATATGTGAGACTGTTAGTGTTTGTATGCGCGTGTGTATGTGAGCGTGTGAGTGTAACTGTATGTGAGAAATCTAGAAAAGAAAGTGTGTGGGTAGACTTAGTACATGTGTATTAGTGGAGAAAATATTGCCAAAACTCCATCAAATATCAGACACCCTAATTTATTTATACACAAGAAATCTCAAACACATATGCAAGCATACATGTATATAAATGCGAACACACATATATACAGACGCATATATATATATATATATATATATATATATATATATATATATATATATAGATAGATAGATAGATAGATAGATAGATAGATAGATAGATAGATACATTTCTTTTATTAGCCACACAGGGCTCAACGAAGATGGGACAAATACAATGTAGAGCTTTTCTTTTTGGGAGGGGGAAGGAAGGAAAAAAAAAAAAAAAAAAAAAAAAAAATTGGTGGTGTCGATCAAAAGGGATCGTAGGAAGGGAAAAAGGGGCAGTTCGATCAAAAGGGATCGAAAAAAAAAGAAAAGGAAAGGCCGATCAATAGGGATCGTGTATCACACAGTAATGTTCTCGTGTAAAAAGAGGGGAGGACAGTTTAGGTTTAGCCGTGGAAGGAAAAGCCCACGGAAAAGACCACGGTAACCTTGGTCAATATTCTCATTGAAGAAACTATAACAGTAAGTGACTCTCTTTTGCCTTTTTGTTTTATTTTTTTTTCTTGTTCATAGGGTTATGCTCAAGATGGCTCCGTCGTTCACACGTGCCATCCTTGCTACATTCACCCATCTTTTTTTGAAGCATTCACTAGACAAGACTTCCCTTTCTACTCTCAACTTCCTCTTCAGGTGATACTTGAAGAAGTTGATGAGAGATTGCCCAGAGAGGAAAGTCTTTGTCTCTAGACCTTTCAGACGCGTCCACCATACACATTCTTTCGCCATAGCCACAAGTACGATGAAAATGGCTCTTCCTTCCCGTTTAAAGGAAGGAGGCGCGACAATATTCACGATAGACTCGGCTGATAGACCGACTCGTCCCACACGCGATAGCAGTTGTTCGACGTAAGCCCACAGCTCGGAAATGGTGGGACACTGTACGAGTGCGTGCAGAACGGTTTCGTCGCTCTGCCGGCATCTCGGACAGGTCGGCCCCGTGTTTCTCGAGCCATGCCTGTAGAGCTTATCCCGAACGGGTAGTGCTTCTCGATAGCACTGCCAGGCCAGGGATCTCTGGAAGTTGTCCATAGGTCCCGGCCCGAAGGTCGTCTTAAACAGGCGGGTCAGGTATTCCTCGTCGACGCCCAGGTTCGCCCCGAGATCGTCGTCGTACCTTCCCTCCACTAATCCACTATAGAATGCGTTAGTTGTGATGCAGTCGCTCAAGGTTGACCCGGGTTGTTGGAGTTGCCGAAGAGCAGCGCGACACTCGCGGTGCCATTCGCCCTTCCTCGGCCTCTTCTTGATCCATGACTGCAGTTCGGTCATGGAGACGAGCTGCGGGAAAGCGCGCCGCACAAACGGTGACCACACCTGTTCACCGCTGTCTACGTAGAGCCGGAGATGTCGCAGTCTCAGCGCGTGTCTGCGCATCATCAACCACGGCATGCCCAGTCCTCCTTTTAACGGGTGTTGGCAGCAAACGGATCGCCTAACCATCGGAACGCTTCCTTTCCACAAGAAGCGGAAGAGGATGCGCTCCAGTTTGGTGATGGTAGGGTCGGGACAAGGAACGACGGTCAGGCGGTAGTAGATGACGGACGCGATGTACGTGTTCGCCACCTCCGCCCGACCTTTCAGGGAAAGCTTCCTCTCGGCCCATTGCCGGGCTAGAGTGGCCACCCTTCTCGTTATCTCGTCCCAGTTCTTCTCCGTTTGGAGGTCTGGACCAAACCAGACCCCGAGCATCTCAACCGGACCGTCAGTCCAACGTCCCACGACGGAGGCGCTACTTGACGGCATGGGGTTGCTTCTCCAGGTGCCGAGCCGCAAGCCCACTGACTTATCCCGGTTGATTTTCGCTCCCGTTACCGCTTCGTAGTCTCTCAGTGTCTCGCCGACAAGCTCGATGTGCTTTTGGCTAGACACTATGACGGTGACGTCGTCCGCGTATGCCGACACGCTCGTCCCGCATCCCAACTCTCGCGGGATGCCCCTCAGCGTCGCCAGCTTCCGCAGTAGTGGCTCGAGAGTCAACACGTACAGAAGCGACGAGAGGGGGCATCCCTGACGGACCGAACGTGCAATGTCGAAGGGTCTTGATAGATGCCCATTGACGCGAACTACCGAACGGATGCCTCTGTACAAGGCAGCCATCCAGCCGCGGAAAATGGGACCGAAGCCGGCTGCTATGAGGACAGCCTCCAAGTATTGATGGTCTACCCTATCGAAAGCTTTCGATTGATCTAAATTGATCAGGGCCCCACCCATGCCAGGTTCCTTAACTACCCTCTCTATGATGTAGCGCATCAGATGGAGGTTGTCATGGATGCTCCTGCCCGGCACCGCGCACGTTTGCGCCTTGCCGATCAGTTTCTCGATGACAAGCGCCAACCGCTTGGCTAACACCTTGGCCAAAATTTTCAAGTCTGCATTGAGCAGAGTGATGGGCCTAAAGTTATCTATGACGTCCCCCTTGTTTGGATCTTTCTTCAGCAGCGTTACGGCTCCTCGACTCACAAAACCGGGAATGCTCCCGTTTTGCTGCCAGTTGCAGTACACCGCCACCAAGACGTCTCCAAACAAGTCTGGCTTACAGTTGTAAAGCTCGTAGGGCAGACCATCCAAACCCGGAGATTTGTCCCTCGAGCATCCCGCCATCGCGTCCCTCACTTCCGCCGCCGTGATGGCACCTTCGCAGCACTCCGCCTCTCTTGCCGAGAGTCGTGGCAGGCTGTGCAGGTAGGCACTGAAGTCCACCCTGCGTTCTCGCTCGCCATTCGTCCCAAACAGTCGAGCAAAGTGCCGCTGAAAGGCCTCACACATTTTGCTTGGCTCGAGCAGTTCGCGCCCCTGTTCGTCCACCAGAGACCGAATGGTGGCTTTGTTGCCCTGTTGCGCCTCCGCCACCCGGGCCTCTCGTGCGGCTCCAACACCTTCGTTTCTTAGAGCACGCATCCTAGCCCTGACAACGCACCCTTCGTGTTTGGCGTTGAAGTGTTGGTCAAGGGCCAACCTCGCCGCCAAAACGTCGGATGCGATGCCACTTCTAATTGCCTCTTCTAGCTTCTTAACTAGTTCACCCTCTACTCTGTTTCTGTCTATGGCTAGTGCTTTGCTATACCTAACCGCTTCTGCTTTTATTGCTCTCTTGAGGGCAAACCACCATTTGTTATTGATGATGGCTCCTGTCAAAGCCCTCTTTACTAACGTGCTAATCCGGTCTCTGAAAACTGGTCTCGACGGGAAAGACGCGTTTAGTTTCCAGTAACCGGAGCCCTGCCTATGTGTCTTATCTAAGTCTAGCGTACACGTCACAAGTTTGTGATCCGTGTAGCTGACTATGTGAAATTGTGGACACCCTATGCTATCTCTATCTACTCTCCTACACAGTATTCTATCTAGATACGATCTCGACGACCCGATGCGGTTTGTCCATGTCCACATTGGCGCATTCGGGTAATCGAGTCGGTACCTGTCAGACAGTTGAAAGCGTCTGAGCAGGTCTTTGAGGCATTTGCATCCCCGTCTATTCCTATCTCTGCCAACATAGTCTAGATGCGTGTCCAAGGTAGCATTCCAATCCCCCACTAAAAGTAAAGGACGAGACGTTCCTAGGAATACTTCTAGACGTCGAAAGAAATCCGGCCTACCTGTTAAAGGTGGTGCGTATACTGATATGAGTCGAAAAGCACACCCATCGCTGCCATCGACATCCAGAACAACCAATCTACCCTCCGGGTCTATGAATACTGTCTTTACTTCGAGATCCAGACTCTTGCGAAAGAGTACCGCCGTGCCACTACCGCCCATTCTCGGCAGACAGGGAGAAAAATAAATGTTAAACTGTCTGCCAAACATGGACGATAGGGCCCGCGTATCATGGAGTCTGGTCTCGCTTATGGCTATGATTTCTAGTTTATGTGACTTTATGTCATTTAGGAGGTACCCTTGTTTCCAAGGGGACCCCAAGCCACGCGCATTTACACAACCAATCTTGAGCATCATTTTGATTTGAGTGTTAAAGTTTTATAAAGAGAGTCACTTACCGTTTGAGAGTTTTTGTGTCTCCTCCTTCGGGTTTTCTTCGAGGAGATCACTATATAGTTTTTTCGCCAGGTATTTTTGGCATTTGCCAACTGCCTTTGGAAAAATAGATTTTAGTGTGTGGTGCAGGGTTGGTGTTATGTGTAGTATTTTGATGTGTTCTGGCGGTGTTGTGTATGGGTGGTTGCTGGTTTTTATGTCTTCGTTTGTTATGTTTGTTTTTGTGTTGATGTATTCCATCAACTCTGAGTTTTTTGTGTTGATGGCAGTGAGCATTGTGTGTGTACTTGCTTTTGGGGTTTTGTTGCTTGTGTTGTAGTTGTGTGTGCTTGTGTTGGTGTCTGGAGTGTTTTCGGGAGTTGTGTATCTCCCTGCTTTGTTTGTGTTTGCTTTTCTTTTCTTGCTCCTCTTCCTCCTTCCTTTCTGGGCTATTTGCCATTCCTCATTACTTTCATCTTCCGACGAAGGTTCTGAGGAATCGGAAGGGGGTAGGGGCAAATTGTGAGCGTCTGTGTGTGCTTGTGTGAGTGGTTGTGTTGCTGTTTTTGTTGGTGCTGATGGCTTGTTATTTGTGTGAGGTGTGTGTGATGTGGGGGAGGGGGAAACAGTCTTGGAATTTTCTTTCTTTTCCCCTGCTTCCTCACTTGTTGTTTTTGCAGATGCTGTTGTCTTCTCAGTTGCCAGTGTTGCTTGTGTTTCTCTTGTTTTGATTGTTGATGGTGGTGTTGGTAGTAGGGTTTTTTTTCCGGGTTTTGGTGGTTGCCCTTGTTGCTTTTTTTGGTTGGCGGCGGTTGGGCAACTGTCCTTGAGGTGTGCCTCGCTGCCGCATACATAACAACGTGGCCGCCTTCCTTCCACCACTACATATAACTTGTGGTCCTTTGCCAGTTGGATGTGTGTGGGGATCTTTTGGCACTCCTCTTCAGTGATATGGAGGAGGACTTCGACTTTTTTTCCCCCTTCCCAGTTTTTCTCCTCTGCAGTAGCAATTTCTAATATATTTGCCTCCTCCATTTCGAGGCATATAGAACCTACTATCCACTGGGTTTCCACTTGTGAAGGGACATTCTTTACTGTCACCTTCGTCACTCTCTGTCCAAGATAACTCGGTATCATCACCAAGTCATCTGTGTGGAGAGAGAGTGTTGAAAATTCCTTCGCTAACTGTTCGCTCTTAAAGCGTACTAGGACCGTGGCAAATTTTCGTCCCCAAGTAACATGACTTTGAAAGGGCCATATCGGTTTGAGACAAATCTCAATTTTTTGGGTGGAGAAACTCTCCGGTCGCTTCGTTTTCTTGTTGATAAGTCTGTATGATATGTGCTTCTTGTTTGTATTTTCAATAATTGCTTTTGGTATGTGTATTTGTACAGTGTCACCTTCTTTCGTGAGAAGGGATTTTGTGTCATTGATTTGTTTTTGGGTGAATGTTAATATTGTTCTTTTTTCTTTCGTTGCATCGGCAAAATTTGTTTTTGTGATGCTGGCAGATATGTTGTTTGTGGCGTTTGTGGTGTTGTTTATCTTGTTCGTCTTGTAGTTGTTGATGGTGGTATTGACAGTGGTGTTGGTACTGCCAGGTTCAAAGGTGGTGGTAGTGGCGGCAGAGTTTGTCGAAGTAGTGGTGGTGTTGGTGTTGAAGGTCGGTGTCCTGTTGTTGTTGCTGTTGTTATTGTCACTGGTAGTAGCAGTGGTGAGGACAGTGGTCGTGTTAGCAAGGACATTTGTGTCGTTGTCGTTGTTGTTGCTGTTGTTGTTGTTGTCTTTGTCGTTGTTGTTGTTGTTGTCACTGGTGACGGTGGCAGGCAAGACTGCTGTAGCAGCAGAGTTTGTACACGTGATGGTGGTAGTGGTGGTGGTTGAGGCAGCAGCAGTTGACTCAGAATCATTGCTCTTCTTCATCACTTGTCTGCGTTCATGCGGAACGGCATTAAGTGTTTTCGCCTCTGGCATTAGGAGCGGGAAGTCGGCCTCGTTGAAAACCTTAGCCATATTCGTTTTAAAGAATATGGCTAGGAACGAGGAAGATATGTTTGAATTTTTGGAAATAAGGCTCTAAATAGAGCTATTTCCGATTTGAAAAATATATGTTCACGAAGTATTTTGTGTTATACACAACTTATACAAAATTTTAAAACAAAATAGGTCTTTTAAGAGGTGAAAAATGCAACTTACATGGGAGCCGATGTGTCTACCGTCCGTCCATGATGATAGATAGATAGATAGATAGATAGATAGATAGATAGATAGAAAGAGAGAGAGAGAAAGAGAGAGAGAGAGAGAGATGTACATGGGGAGAGAGTGGAGAGAGATAGGGGAGAGAGGGGGACAGGGTGAGGTACGAGAGGAGAAGTGATAGAGGGAGGGAGAGAGTGAGAAAGAGTTAAATAAGATTCGGATAAAACCTTGTAGAATGCTATGCAAAGCTCGTTCACATTTATTAGCTATCAGATGTCATCATAGAGTGGAAATGTTCCCGCTACTGAAAAACTTCGAGAATTCCATAGTATCCGTAGAGTTCATATAAATAGACAAATGATAGAAAATGGAATGAACGACAATTTTTATTTAAGATCAATATAATTGTTTCAACATATTTTTTACGTCTTTAGTACTTTAGTGAGGTATTCTGTAATCATTTAGGTGTAAATGCGCTAAGGTGTAAAATGAGCCTCCTCAGGCATAAAATGCGCCTCCTTATGTGACTGTTTCCATAGGTTCTTCGTTGGATCATCCCGTCATTTCACTCAATGTGATAATGCTTACCTAAAGTGCTGTGTCATTTTCAAGTTTACAGACAAAATAAAGCCCATAGTTATAGCGCCTGATGAAATACAACTCCAATTAAAATCGAAAATACATGAATTAAGAAACAGACAAAAGAAAAGAAAACTGTGAGTTTTACTATAAAGTAATCTTAATTGTGGGATTATAAGAAGGAAAGTTCTCAACAGATTCGAGAATAATATGAAGAATGAGATCAAGCATTTAGTGATATGGAAATGATTAAATGGTGAAGACTGACCCTTTCAGTACTTATCATCTGTTCCCTTTTCTCTTTCAACGATCTAAATTATCATCCATCTGTGGCGACAAAACAAGTTGCACCATTCTGAATCGAACGAACCTCTGTTTAAAGTTATTTCATTGTCGTCTAGTTTTATATGGTTATTTGAAACAATTAGAAACACATAGTAACTTAGTGTGTATACTTACCCGACCCGTATAAATTTTCTGCCCAATAACCTCTTAGAAAGTAGTGTACATCGTTTTACGCTCCTCCCCCCCCCACACACTCACATGCACACGCACACACGCATATATATATATATATATATATATATATATATATATATATATATATATATATATATATATATATATATATATATATATATATATATATACATACATATATTTGCTCATATAAATGGTTCTTACTAATATTCTTACTATCATTACTGTTTATAACAATATATGTCGGGTTGAAAAATGTAACCCACATACAATGTGTATATTTATGTACCCACACATGGATCTATAAATAGACGTTTGTATATACAAAAACATACACATGTATTCATATACACATGCTCATATATATACTTCTTACGTACATTCTCACTATTATGGAGTTAGGAAAGCGATAGTATAATAAAGTAAAATGAAATATATCCACATATATCTATTCATATATAGACGTATATACACGTCTAACAAACACAAGCGAGGAATTGCGAATGAAAAGAGGGGTCGATAAATCAAGTACCAGTTATGCGCTGGGGTTGATTTAATTGACTTAATCCCTTTGTCTGTCCTTGTTTGTCCCCTCTATGTTTAGCTCCTTGTGGGCAATAAAGAAATACGAAACGTTAGCACGCCGGGCGAAATATTGGTAATTCGTCTGTCTTTACGTTCTGAGTTTAAATTCCGCCAAGGTTGACTTTGCCTGTCATCCTTTCTGGGGTTGATAAATTAAGTACCAGTTGCGTACTGGTTCGATCTAATCGACAGGCCCCCTCCCACAAAATTTCGGGCCTTGTGCCTAGAGTAGAAAAGAATATATTTATTCCCTTGCTCACGCTCTCACAACTTCACAGAAATGCTTTTACTCCACTCACACTTGACTTGCTTCACGATACAGATACACTGCGATACTTGCATCTAGACATCCATATCCTCTTCCTTCTTAACACCCATCCACAGAGAACAATGTATCACCTGTAGAAAGCAGCATAAAATGTAGAGAAGACAGGAAGTAGCAGGAGTGTTGTTTGGGTATGAAAAGAAGGTCCAAATCTTGAGATGCTGTCTAAGGTCATGCGTTCGCTATGAGAGTTCCTTAAAAATAGTGAGTTCAATCATTCCGAGGAACCCCAAAAGCTCTCATCGTATGCTTCTCATATTTAAGGGTAAAGAGGCACAACGAGGTTTTCTTCATATGAACAATGCTCGCATCGTTTTGTTGCTATTGAAGAGGATTATAGTCTTTTGTGGGATGCTTTCGAGGTCGCTGTTCATGCAATCGGCAGGGGCGCGGCGGAGGAATTCAAGATGCAATGTGTATAAGTAGCCGACTAAGATTTAGAGTATAATGAAGGTTGTATCATAAACTAAGTGCGGGCGTTATTTGATGCAACAAGTAAGTATCAATATAGGGGATTAAGAGTACGGGAGAGTAAAAACACATAATCATACTCTAGGAAACACCAAAGTTGATTGAGCGTGGGTCAGAGCGAGCTCTATCGGCACAGATCATGATAGTTCGTTCTAATTGTAAGATACCGATCCAAGTAACGAGAAACTATTGGAGCCTCTAGGTGAGTAGTTTTGGTAGAAGATTGCGTGCTTAATACTGTCACAGGCTTTACTATATTGCGGATAACAACTTTGCATTTTACAGTGAAAGTTCGCTGGTAAAAGAGAAAAATAAAAATTTTAAAAATAAACAAATGAGTGTAGGTTTAGAACTTTTAGATATATGAAAACCGTTCTGAAGGTCATCAAGGAGAGAGAGAGAGAGAGAGAGAGAGAGAGAGAGAGAGAGAGAGAGAGAGAGAGAGAGAGAGAGAGAGAAAGAGAGAGGAGGAGGAGGAGGATGGGGAGGAGGATGAGGAGGAGAGAGTGAGAAACAGACAGACAGATTGACTAAGAGGGAGAGAGAGGAAGAGACTGTGCAAAAGAGAGAGAGAGAGAGAGAGAGAGGGGGGGGTGAGAAAGAAAGAGAGATAGAGAAAAACAGAAACAGAGACACAAAATGAGAGATGAAAGAATTCCTATATTAATGACTGTCTCCAATACCTTTTTGGTGTTTGAAGTGAGTGTGTTAGGGCGATAGTTGGTAGGTCAAAGCAGTTGTACTTCATGAGAATGGAACACACGTGTAACAATATTTAGTCAATCTCCACAGATGGGACATGATGAATGAGTTTCTTCGCACAGAAAAAGAAGACAATGGTAAAGCAAAACGAATGGAAGAAAAGAAAAAAGTAGTAAGCAATGAATCTGAGATTTAAAATTAATTGCAGACATCGCAAAAGGCAATGGGAATAAATTTCAATCCCATTGGGGAGATGAGAATTAAATACTTAGATATGTCAGATTATACAATTGCCGTTGTTTAAAACAATTATATAAATATATACATATGATATCATATGTGTGAGTCTGTGTGTTTTTGTGCATGCGTATGTGAATGTGTGTAGTCTGTGTATATTTGTGCATGCGTGTGTAAATGTGTGTGTCTGTGTGTATTTGTGCATGAGTGTGTAAATGTGTGTGTCTGTGTATGTATGTATACACACAAATACATATATGGAAACATGAATGGATGAATGCTTAAATAGATACAACTCGTATATGAATCAAAAACAGCTCCTTAGAGACTAAAGGAATGGAGGAATTCAATTAAGGCATATTAAGAGAATTTTGGAAAAGGAAATGTTGGAGATAGGAGAAACAAAATATAGACATATCAGAGTGTTCTGAGATTTTTGTACAAAGTTTGTCTATATGGATATAAATTATATACATATGTGTTTCTATGTGCACTACACATTTATTCATATATAAATATACACAACAATAGTTATAGACATAGTCATATCCACGTTTACTTTAAATGTGTTAACTATTTGTCTGTCTGTCTGTCTGTCTGTCTGTCTGTCTGTCTGTCTGTCTGTCTGTCTGTCTGTCTATCTATCTATCTATCTATCTATCTATCTATCCATCCATCCATCCATCCATCTATCTACATTTCTGTCTTGCTACCTGTATAGGTTTGGTGATATAAATGGGAAACTAGAACTGGAAACATGAGTATAAATTTATACACACACGCATGCGCACACACAGACACACACAGACACAGACACACAGACAGACAGACAGACAGACAGACAGACACACACACACACACACACACACACACACACACACACACACACACACACACACACACAAAAGTTAAGGAATGGAGCCGAGCTAGATATGTTATATAGCGAGCGGAACCTCAGAAGCGGTAAATATCCAAGCGAGGTGTATACTGCAAGCTACTCTTCAGGCCCAGGATATCTTGCTTAAATGGAAGTTTACATTGTCGCAAGGAGGCACATGTTAACACATGGAAGATTGGATATTTACGACTTCTGTGGTTCCGCTCGCTATGAAACATATATAGCCCAGATATTATCTACTCCATTTCTAAACTCATGTATTCTTATTCGCACACCCGGCAACTCTGATTGCCTACCTCAAATATGAAAAGAACTTTTTTCAGTTTATCGTACTCCAATACGAAGAAATCCACAACCTTCCGTCTCAAGAAACCATTATTGTCCCTGGATGTTGTATTTTTTTATATTTTCTACTGTTTGTTGAAGCTAACTTTCTTCTGATACCTCGATCTCTGAATCTTATATAATAATAAATAATAATAATAATAATAATAATTATTATTATTATTATTATTATTATTATTATTATTATTATTATTATTATTATTATTATTATTATTATTATTATTATTATTATTATTATTATTCTGAAAGGCTCTCAGATAGTTCTTAATTACCGGTTGATTTTTACTTGAAAGCAGGCAATAACAAATCACCAAAGGTTTCAAGTAGTGCCTTCTCCTGTGACTCAAAGAGACAATATTCTCTTTAGAATGTGAGCAGTACCCAACAGTGCTGTCTTCTGGATCACTTCGTGCCTGACAGCAGCTCAAATATTCTAATTATGCTTTTCAAAGCTCTTGAAAACAGCTCCGAATGCTCCAGTTACCACCGGTATCACCATTACTTTCCTCATGCTCCATAACTTACCTATCTCGTCCTGCAGTGGCTGGTATTTCTCACTCTTTTCTGTTTCCTTACATTTCACCCTGGAATCGCCTGTTATTGCAACATCTATTATCTTTGCTTCATTTTTATCTTTTTAGAAGATCACGATATCTGGCCGTCTCACCTCTATAACTTGGTCGCACTGCATGTTAAAATCCTAGAGTATTTTGTAATGTTCGTTTTCCATTACTCTCTCTGGCTTGTCTTCATACCGCTATTCGGTTCACTCGAGGTTTGCTTTACCAACAGCCAGTAGACATATCTGACCACATTGTCATGTCTCCTTTTGTATTTGCGTTGTGCGAGCTTACAGCACTCACTAACAATATGACTTATACTTTCTCCCTTCTCAGAGCACATTCTACACTGTGGCGAGACAGTGCTTTTATCAATGTGATATTTGGAGTAGTTTGTTCTGATAGCTTGTTCTTGAGCGTTCAGCGGGCCCTTTTAATGCCTTAGTTGACATTTTTAAGTTTCCTTTCTGCAGCCATTGCCAGGGTCTATTCCAATTAATCTCATCTTTATTCTTCAAGAACTGACTGTATTTTCTTGTCCTGCAAAATTTTCTTCATCTGCTCTCTCTGGTCTTTCTTAAATTGCGTTGGATCTACGGTTCCGTTCACTTTTAAGATACCTTGCATTTTCACTGCTTCAATCATTTCTTCTTTACCAAACCAGGCTATTCTCCTCTTCCCTTACACAACCTTCACAACGCACCAATCCCCGTCCTCCTTCTTTCCTCTTTACATAAATTTTGACACATTATTATTATTATTATTATTATCATTATTATTATTATTATTATTATTATTATTATTATTATTATTATTATTCAACAGTAGAAGTTACTGACTCCGTGCTTTGACCCTTCTCAAAAATATAGAAAAATATAAACATACTTATACACACACATACATGTATACATGCATGCATACGTACATACATGCATGTATGCATGCATACATACATGCACACATACATACATACATACATACATACATACATACATACATACATACATACATACAAATAGATATATACATAATTTAGACATATTCAATCTAAGTCATAAACCACTCGGACACGTTGAGTTTCTTCAGACATGCCAACTAAGTAAAACTACTTCCGCGAACTTCATTAGGCAAAATTAATGAATGTTGATTTGGATTTTAAGAAATTAATTATAATCGCGACAATAAATCACGGCTATCAAAATTCGGGGAAACTTCATTCGTGTTCAGGCTTCTGACAATTAAAAACAGTACTATATTGCAAAAGTGCATTAACGAATATAACCATTGATACCAAAATATTATTTTTCAAGAACTGCAGTCCCTGGCCTCTTATACTGAGCAATCAATATGTATTACTTTACATGGAAAAATGTCCCGGTGATATACGCACGTACATACAGCACATATACACACATACACACAGACGCAGACTCACATAGACACACACATGCCACACATGTATATGTATGTGTACTTACATATGTATACACTCACATGCCCACGTGCGTGCGCATACGCCCACACTCACACACACAAACACATACACACATATATATACATATAAACACACATATAGACGTAAATGTGTGCATGTTATATATATATATATATATATATATATATATATATACATACGACTAAGCAAACATATGCCCATATGTATATATGGAATTAGAGTTATTCCTTTAAAGCTGGTTTGCGAATCACAACGGTACATTTATAGAGTAACTAAATCTAGAAAGTAGAGTCAAATATATTCTAGAATTCGTGTCGTCTTGCGTTTAATTCATACAGTCATTCTGTTTGAAAAACTCGTTCCATGAATCTTGAAGTTCCAGTCAACAGGAATATTTCAGATTATGCACATATGTATAAAAACGACGAGCTGGCAGAATCGTTATCACGCTGGGTAAAATGGCTGCATTTCGACCGTTTGTACGTTTTGCGTTCAAATTCCACCGCGGTTGACTTTACCATTCAGCATTTCGGTTCGATAAAATAAGTACCAGTTAAGCACTGGGGAGTCGATATAATTGACTTAGCCACCTGAAATTCCTGAATTTGTACTAAAATTTGAAACCAATGCATATATACGAACGGGAACGTGAAACTCTGAGTAACAGCTTTTGTTATATTTCTGCTGCTTTTAAATAAATCATATTATTCTACCTCTGGTATTTGAGTACTCTTTTTTGCACCTTGTTTCACATTTATGTGCTTACTCCAACCACTACACACATTTTTATCTCTCCTTGTTTCTTTCTGTGTTCCTTTCATGTGTACGCATACATACATCCTTACATATAATATAATATAATAATATATTATTTTATA
>NC_142931.1:43246518-43264018 GCF_046866305.1 Octopus bimaculoides | reverse complement strand
CAAAACAAAAGTCAAACATAAAATAATAATAATAATAATAATAATAATAATAATAATAATAATAATAATAATAATAATAATAATAATAATAATAATAATAATAATAATGACGGTGTTGTCTCAAAAAACTGACCCTAAACAGACAAATCCGTCCCCGAATGTCAACGCCAAAGCTCGTCATGCCTCAATGATAACAAGGCAGATCACAAACCAGAGTGGTTATCGACCGAATCACAAAGGGCCACTCACTCGAAATAGATCTGCTAGCCTTAAGAAGCTACGTCACGAAAGCTCGGAGACGGTGTTGTCTCAAAAAACTTACCCTAAACAGACAGATCCGTCCCCTAGCGTCAACGTCGAAGCTTGTTATGCCTCACTGTTAATAAAACAAAATATAAACCGCAATGGTCATAGACCGGATTATAAAGGACCACTTACTCGGATAATGAACCAGATCCGAGACGAGAAGTCTGCTACTGGTTCAAATCTTCCCGACACACAGGAGCTGGAAGTACCCCACAACCGGAATATTCCAACAGATGGCCATCCATGCTCGTCATCAAATAACCAAAAGAAAAAGAATGAAAAATGGTCTAGGGAAGATAATAAAGAAGTTCTTAGAGCCTTCTACCGTGCCATATATTTCCCTACAGATAAATCTAATACTGTACAAACCTACTTAAACTGGAGACAGAAACACCTTGCAGTAAGACCCTACATAGACAGTAATACACTTGCCAACGTCAGAAGAAACATTATAAAAAAAAAATTACTAACTGAAGTAGAGATTGACCAAATTAAGCAAGCAGTAAAGGATAAAAAGAATGAAACTGCAGCTAAAGAAGATACTACAGAGGAAATAATTATAAACCAGCCCAAGGCTGATGAAAATACAGTAATAATTGAAAGAGTTAAGGTAACTGATAGGCAAAATAAAATACTCTCTGAACCAACCATAAACACTAAGGCAGGTGAAAATCAAATAGATGAAGGAAGTCATACAGAAATCGACGCAACAGAACTACATGATCTAAAAAATCAAATCATGATTGAATGGCTGAAAATTAAAGAAACTAGTATGAATGAACGCGACACTCTCCCCAAAATTCGCAATTCTAACCAAAACCTGAAAATAATTGGTAAAATCCGCCTTGCACTTAAGGATATAATTTCAGCTAATGATGTTGATATTACAGATCTCAACCACCTGTACTATGCATCCGCAAGAATCTCAACGATTCTATGTGGTGAAAAGATTAGAAAAAGACAACACTCCCACAAAAAGCCTTCTTGGCAAGAACGCATTCAACACCAAATTAAGCTGCTTAGATCTGACATAGAATGTTTGAAAAACCTTAAATTTGACAAGAGTATCAAACCTACAAAGACCCAAAAACTAAAGAAAAAATATAACATGAAAACCATAGTTGACATTGATGCCACCATAGAAACCATCAAGCAAAAGGTATGTGCTAAAGCTGCCCGCATAGCAAGGTATGAAAAGCGTGTTAAATTCTTCCGAGATAATAACATGTTCAAAAATAACCCCAAAAATTTCTACAGGAAGATAGGGAAAACACCAGTAACAATAAAGTCTGTCCCATCAAAAGAAGAAGTGCAAGAATTTTGGAATAAAATCTGGGCAGAAGATAAAACACACAATGAAAAGGCCCCTTGGATTGATAGAATAGCTACAGACCTAGACTCCTTAGAGGAGCAAAAGTGGGAGGGGGTCAGGGTAGAAGATATAAGATCTGCTCTCAGGAGGTCAAGCAAATGGAAGTCTCCAGGAAAGGATAAAATTCCTAACTTCTGGTTGAATGCCTTCCCAGAAAGCCATGAACTGCTAACAAAACTTTACAACGATGTTTTGCAAAATCCTAGTTTGATGCCCTCTTGGCTAGTTAATGGTTTAACATTCCTGCTTCCAAAAAATGAGGAAACAAACGAACCAAAAAATTATCGCCCCATAACCTGCTTAACAACAATGTATAAGACGCTAACATCTGTCCTAACCGAGTACACCTATAGTTTTTTAATAGAAAGTAGCATATTCCCTAATGAGCAAAAGGGATGTAAACGTGGATCTTATGGTTGTAAAGATCAGCTACTCATCAATAAGATGATCTTAGAAGATTGTCACAAGCGACACAAAAACTTGTCAATAGCCTGGATAGACTATAAAAAGGCCTTTGATAGCCTACCACATAGCTGGATTAGGAAATGTCTGGAAATGTATAAAATAGCTCCTACTCTGCGAAACTTTTTATCTGTAAGTATGAGATCATGGAGAACCACACTGATGTTGAACAATGACAATGAATCTCTAAATGCTGGAGATGTAAGAATTTCATGTGGCATTTTCCAGGGTGACTCACTATCACCACTCCTCTTCTGTCTAGCCCTAATACCGCTCTCAAAATTGCTCAATGATGCACAGTATGGTTATAAAATATTTGATAAAAATATAAATCATCTCATTTACATGGATGATTTAAAGCTCTTTGCAAAAAATGACCAACAACTCAAAGGCCTACTAGCGATTGTTAAACAATTCAGTGATGACATCAGGATGCAATTTGGCCTTGATAAATGTGCAAAAGCTATCTTTATCAAAGGAAAAATGACAAATACATCTAATGTGAACCTTGACCAGCAAAATGTCATAAAAGAGTTAGAACCAGCGGAGAGCTACAAATACCTAGGGGTAATTGAAGGGGACAATATCAAGCACTCAGTGATGAGGGAAAGGATCAGAAGAGAATGTTATCGCAGGGTGAGAGCAATACTGAAGACAGAGCTGAACGCGAGAAACAGGATCGAAGCGATCAATGCTCTAGCCATACCAGTCGTGACTTACAGTTTCAACATCGTTAACTGGTCAATTACTGAAATATGTAATGTTGACAGAAAAATACGAAAACTGTTGACAATGCATAGAATGCACCACCCTAAGGCAGATATAGAACGTCTTTATCTGCCAAGAAAAGAGGGAGGTCGAGGACTACTACAGCTGGCATTATCAATGAAGGTAGCCACAATTGGCCTAGACACCTATATGAAAAACTCTGAGGACTGGATGCTAAAACTTGTCTTAAAATATGAAAGCAAGAAAGCATCTTACTCAGTAACAAAACAGGCAAAGGAATATCTAAGTGAATTCCAATTGCAACAAATTCAAGAATTAGACGAACTAGAAACACCTACAGAAAAAGCTAAGCGCTTGAAAACCCGTGCTAAAATTGCTGCCTTAGCTATTATGACTGAAAAATGGCATGGAAAACCTCTCAATGGCAAATACCCAAAGAGAGCGAATAATGCAGATATTGACAAAGCCCTTACCCACCAATGGTTAATGGCCTCTGGATTGAAATCAGAAACAGAGGGGTTTATCATAGCAGCCCAAGATCAATGCCTACCTACAAAGAACTACCAGGCCAACATATTAAAGAACGGCAGCTCCCCATTATGTCGTATATGCCAACAACAAAATGAGACCATCGATCATGTTGTCTCCATCTGCAGTCTGCTTGCGCCTACAGAGTATCTCAACAGGCATGATAGAGCTGCACAATATATTCACTGGGTAATATGCAAAAACCTGGACTTGCCCCATGATAAAAACTGGTGGGAACACAAACCACCCCCAGTACTTGAAAATGATCACATTGCACTCCTCTGGAACTTCACCATTCAAACTGACAGAAAGATAGACGCAAATAGGCCAGACATCATACTGAAAGACTTCAGACAAAAATCATGCCTCCTCATTGATATGACTGTCCCAATTGATATAAACGTATCTGTCAAGACCTACCAAAAACTGAGCAAATATAAAGATCTTGAAATAGAAATTAGCAAAATGTGGAATCTGAAGACGAAAACAATACCTATTGTCATAGGTGCCCTGGGAATGACAGCGAAACGGGCTGATTACTACCTAGCTCAGATACCAGGAAACCCCAAAATGGCTGAAGTCCAAAAGATAGTGCTCATGGGAACTGCCCATATCCTACGTAAAATACTGTCTATGTGATCTCAAATTTTAAAGCAAACATAATTTTCTTATGGTTTCTTAAACATTCACTTGAACAAAACTGTACAAATCCAAATATATGGTACCCTAGGCATAACACCTACATGAACTTCTAACTTGTTGTCTCTTGAGGTCTCTGGGTGAGACTTGGATCCAACTTGTACAAATGCAAAACAAAAGTCAAACATAAAATAATAATAATAATAATAATAATAGTTGACAATGCATAGAATGCACCATCCTAAGGCAGATACAGAACGTTTTTATCTGCCAAGAAAAGAGGGAGGCCGAGGATTTCTACAGCTGGCATTAACAATGTAGGTAGCCACAATTGGCCTAGACACCTATCTGAAAAACTCTGAGGACTGGATGCTAAAACTTGTCTCAAAACATGAAAGCAAGAAAGCATCTTACTCAGTAACAAAACAGGCAAAGGAATATCTAAGTGAATTCCAATTGCAACAAATTCAAGAATTAGACGAACTAGAAACACCCGCAAAAAAAGCTAAGCGCTTGAAAACCCGTGCTAAAATTGCTGCCTTAGATATTATGACTGAAAAATGCCATGGAAAATCTCTCAATGGCAAATACCCAAAGAGTGCGAATAATGCAGATATTGACAAAACCCTTACCCATCAATGGCTAATGGCCTCTGGCTTGAAATCAGAAACAGAGGGGTTTATCATAGCAGCCCAAGATCAATGCCTACCTACAAAGAACTACCAGGCCAACATATTAAAGAACGGCAGCTCCCCATTATGTCGTATATGCCAACAACAAAATGAGACCATCGATCATGTTGTCTCCATGTGCAGTCTGCTTGCGCCTACAGAGTATCTCAACAGGCATGATAGAGCTGCACAATATATTCACTGGGTAATATGCAAAAACCTGGACTTGCCCCATGATAAAAACTGGTGGGAACACAAACCACCCCCCGTACTTGAAAATGATCACATCGCACTCCTCTGGAACTTCACTATTCAAACTGACAGAAAGATAGACGCAAATAGGCCAGACATCATACTGAAAGACTTCAGACAAATATCATGCCTCCTCATTGATATGACTGTCCCAATCGATATAAACGTATCTGTCAAGACCAACCAAAAACTGAGCAAATATAAAGATCTTGAAATAGAAATTAGCAAAATGTGGAATCTGAAGACGAAAACAATACCTATTGTCATAGGTGCCCTGGGAATGACAGCGAAACGGGCTGATTACTACCTAGCTCAGATACCAGGAAACCCCATAATGGCTGAAGTTCAAAAAGATAGTGCTCATGGGAACTTCCCATATCCTACGTAAAATACTGTCAATGTGATCTCAAATTTTAAAACAAACACATAATTTTCTTATGGTTTCTTAAACATCCTCTAGAACAACACTGTACAAATTCAAATATATGGTACCCTAAGCATAACACCTACATGAACTTCTAACTTGTTGTCTCTTGAGGTCTCTGGGTGAGACTTGGATCCAACTTGTACAAATGCAAAAACAAAAGTCGAACATAAAATAATAATAATAATAATTTCATTTATTTGCTACAAGGGTGAATGATAAGGGGGAAAATACAAACACAGGCATAAAGTGTTGGGGTTTACGTATGAAATGTTAAAGAAAAAGTAAGTATACACGGTACACACTGAAAAAGAGGGGACAAATGCATAGTATACACAGGTTAAAGAAAAAGTGGCAGAGTGGATGATAGAGATGTGGCCCTCCTGATACAGGAAAGCATCTAGGCATAATAGAGGAACCCTACTGTCCGAGATTTCCCTGAAACTCCAGGAGGAAGTGCCCTCTCCAATTCCTTCTCTCCGACTCACAGGTCTACACTTGAAGTGGTACCATCCACTCTTATCATTTTCACAACTTTCATCTACATTTCAATAAACTCACTCGAGGACAACACTTCTCTTTCCACTCTCAATTTCGTTTTCAACTGAAGTCAATGAGAGATCTACCAAAGAGGACTGTATCTGTAAAACATGCATTTCAGCCTTGTCCACCAAACAAACACTTTCACCGCAGCCACTAGGCAAAGGAAAACTACCTTGCCTGCCCGATTGAAGGAGGGCGGTGGGGTGATCATCACTGCAGACTCGGCTGACAAACGGATCCATCCCACACGTGACAGCAGCTGTTCGACATAACCCTACAAGTCAGCAATGCCCGGACACTGAACGAGGACTTGCAGAACGGTTTCGTCACTCTGCGCATACCTCGGACAAGCCCGTCTGACAGCACATCCGTGCCTGTAGAGTTTATCTCGAACCGGTAGCGCTTCCCGATAGCACTGCTAGGCCAAGGACATCTGGGAATTATGCATGATAATTCCCAACCGGAAAGTCCTCCTGAACTGACAAGCCAATTCGTTCTCATCGGCGCTCAGAGTCCCCCCGAGAACGTCATCGCACTTCCCCGCCATTAATTTTCTATAAATTTCTAAAGCGAGTTAGATCAATACTAAAATCAGAGCTCAATGCTAAAAACAAGATAATAGGTATTAACACTTTAACCTTCCCAAGTTATAAGTTACAGATACAATATCCTTAACTGGACACTGAACGAAATATATAAAATAGACAGGAAAACAAGAAAAATAATGATAGGATCTAGGATGCACCACCCAAAGCCTGACATAGAAAGGCTATATATACGACGTACAGAAGGTAGTAGGGGTCTTATACAGCTGGAAAACTATTATAAAATAACCACCATAGGACTGCAAAAATACCTACTCCAGAAGCAAGGAAAACTAATACAAATAGCCACAAAACACGAACAAAACAAAAAACTGTTTTCAGTATTTAAGGAAGCTGACAAATACAAACAAGAAATCATATTACCTAATTAATACGACGAAGAAGAAGAAGAAGAAGAAGAAGAAGAAGAAGAAGAAGAAGAAGAAGAAGAAGAAGAAGAAGAAGAAGAAGAAGAAGAAGAAGAAGAAGAAGAAGAAACTAAAGCTATAAAACAAATGAAATCCAAACTAAAACTAGAACAGCAACGGACCATGATAAAACGATGGCAAGAAAAGCCACTACATGGTAAATACTGGGCTAAACTAAATGCAAAACAAATAGACAGAGAAAAATCCCAGCAATAGCTGAGAAGCTCAGGACTCAAAGCAGAGACTGAAGGATTTTTAATTGCTGCACAAGACCAAAGCCTTCCCACCAGAAATTACCAAAAACATATAATGAAAAGAAACATAACAAGTAACTGTAGAATGTGTGGAGATGGACAAGAAACAATAAATCATATTATCTCTGGCTGCCCAGTCCTGGCTAACAAGGAATATATTCACAGACATGACAGAGCTGGGACCTATATACACTGGAAGCTATGCCAACACTATGGAATAACAATAGAAAAAAGATAGTATAAACACACGCCAGAGAAGGTCACAGAAAACGAGAAAGCAATCATACTCTGGGATATGCCAATACACACAGATAAAGAAATTAAGGCCAATACGCCAGATATAGTTGTCAAAGATCATGAAGGAAAAAAATGCTTTCTAATTGATGTATCAATACCAGCAGATGACAACGTTTCCCTAAAAGAAATGGAGAAACTTTCAAAATACAAAGACCTGGAAATAGAGGTAACTCGAATGTGGAATCTAAAAACAGAAACAATTCCTATTATAGTAGGCGCCTTAGGCATTATAATAAAAATATTCAGACAAATACATAACAAAAACACCAGGACTTACAAATATATATAACATACAGAAAATTGCACTATTGGGCACTGCACATATCCTACGCAAAACACTTTAAATACAGTAACTATAAGAGCATCACAGCAAACCACAGCACATACCCAAGGCACACAGAGGTGCGCTCGGTAGTGAAGTGAAAGCATGTTATAAAAATAAAACTCCTGAATAAAAATAATAATAATAATAATAAAAATAATAATAATAATAATAATAATAATAATAATAATAATAATAATAATAATAATAATAATTCAGTGATGACATCAGGATGCAATTTGGCCTCGATAAGTGTGCAAAAGCAACCTTTATCAAAGGAAAAATGACAGAAACATCTAACGTTAACCTTGACCAGTGGAATGTTATTAAGGTGTTAAAACCAGCGGAGAGCTACAAATACCTAGGAGTATTAGAAGGGGGCAGAATCAAACGTTCAGTGATGAGGGAAATGATCAGAAGAGAATGTCATCACAGGGTGAGTGCAATACTCAAGACAGAGCTGAATGCAAGAAACAGGATCGAAGCGATTAATACTTTAGCCATACCAGTCGTGACTTTCAGTTTCAATATCATTAACTGGTCAATTACTGAAGTATGTAATCTTGACAAAAAAATACAAAATTTGTTGACAATGCATAAAATGCACCACCATAAGGCAGATATAGAACGACTTTGTCTGCCAAGAAAAGAGGTGGGACGTGGGATTTTACAATTGGCATTAACAATGAAGATTGCCACAGTAGGCCTAGATACCTACTTGAAAAAATCGGATAGCTGGATGTTAAAACTTGTCTCAAAACATGAAAACAAGAAAGCATCATACTCAGTAACAAAACAGGCAAAGGAATATATAAGTGAATTCCCAATACAAATTCCAGAATTTGACGTACTAGAAATAAGCAGAGAAAAAGCTAAGCGTATGAAAACCCGTGCTAAAACTACTGCTTTAGATATTCTGACTGATAATTGACAAGAAAAACCTCTCAATGGCAAATACCCAAAGAGAGTGAATAATGCCGATGTTGACAAAGCCCTTACCCATCAATGGCAAATGGCTTCTGGCTTGAAATCAGAAGCAGAAGGGTTTATCATAGCAGCCCAATTCAATGCTTACCTACAAGAAACTACCAGGCCAACATATTAAAGAGCGGTAGCTTCCCAACATGTTGTGCTTGCACTGCTCTCTCACTCAATAATAATAATAATAATAATAATAATAATGATAATAGAACAGCAGAAGCCCAACATTTCGTGTATGTAAACAACAAAATGAAACCATTGATAATGTTGTCTCCATGTGCAGTTTTCTTGTGCCTACAGAGTATCTCAACAGGCATGATAGAGCTGCACAATATATTCACTGGGTAATTTGAAAAAACCTGGATCTGTCCCATGATAAAAACTGGTGGGAACATAAACCACCACCTGTGGATAGAAATATTGATGCAAATAGACATTATACTGAAAAACTTCAGACAAAAATCATGCCTCTTCATTGATATGACTGTCCCAATCGTTATAAACGTATCTGTCAAGACCAACCAAAAACTGAGCAAGTACAAAGATCTTGAAATAGAAATTAGCAAAATGTGGAACCTGAAGACTAAAACAATACCTGTTGTCATAGGTGACCTAGGAATGATAGCAAAAGAGGCTGATTGCTACCTAGCTCAGATACCAGGAAACCCCAAAATGGCAGAAATTCAAAAGATCGTGCTCATGGGAACTGCCCGTATCCATATCCTATCAGTTCGTGCCAGTCACAAGGCCAAGCATCTCCGAAAGTTTCATCCGAATCTATCCAGCGGTTCTTCAGTTATCTTGTCCACGGACAAACAAACAAACAAACACGACTGAAAACAATACCTCCGCCTTCACTAAGGCGGAGGTGACAATAATAATAATAATAATTATAGACCAGGGTGGAAGAGACTTAATAGCAGTAGAAGAATGTGTACAAATGGAAAGAAAAGGTTTAGTACAGTATTTACAGAACAGCACCGACAAACTATTAGAGACAGTAAATAGAGGACAGATGATCAAGCGCGTAATAGGAGAAAAGAACAAGAATGAAATTCAGAGAGGGCACGTCAGACAGATTGAAGAGAAACCTTTAAATGGCCAATATTGGAAAGCCACTGAGGAACAAAACTCTCGGCTTGGTTGATAAAAAGGGCAATTAAAATAAGAAACAGAGAGCCTAATTGTAGCAGCTTAAGATCAAGCGATAAAACCAAACAACTTGAGAAAATATATATATGGAGATATAGACAAATGGCTGAATGAGAGTGAAATAGAATGATCTGTAGAGCCTCTACAGAAGTTTTGTCTCTTAGGGAAAAGAAGAATTATCAGGAGGGTTTTAAGTACTTAAAAGGCTCCTGAAAAATTCTGGATACCTACGGCTACAGGTAGTAATCCGCTACCCACATAGACCCTACCAGAAATAAAACTGAACCTGATGCAAACCAAAATAATAATAGCTTTTTATCCAGGCACAAAGTCAGCAATTTTGAGATGTATTTATTTGTAAGCTGTGTGCACATGTGAATAAACTGGCGCTCGAGGATGTGTGTGCAACAGTACGACACAAGTGTTTCAGTTCTCTTTATGTTGATATGTATTCTATATGTATATGTGATCGTGTGCATAAGTTTACTCAGGAATCTTACATATCTGGTATATATATCATGCTTTATGTATTTGTATAATTATGTCTATCAGAGATAACTGTTGAGATTATGTGCAATTTATTTATTAATTTTTAGTAAGTGAAATGAGAGACGAGAATCGAGATCTTATCGCTAGCTTAATTGCTCGAGCAACACTTATCAAAATAAGAAGCCCGTATTTAACACACTGGATACTTGCATAAAAAACTTCGCAGTGTAATTTTACTGACAATACACCATAGCTTTATCTAAGGGAGTGTTGTCTAACATTTGATGAATACTTCGATTAAACCGAAGACAAGCAGCAGCTATCTTTAGCTTTCTTGAGGTTCAGTAATAAGACCGTCATATGTGGGTACACGTGTGACTGTGTAAACTGTGTAGTTATAGTTGCTTATTATAATCGTACATAATATCACTAGATTTAACATCTACGTTTTCTTATTCTTCCTAACACAAATATATGAGTGTGTGTGTGTGTGTGTGTGTGTGTGTGTATATGTATGTATGTATATATGAGTATATATGCATATTTATATGAATATATATACATATACATATATATATGATATGTATAAACATATATATATATGTGTATATATGTGTGTGTGTGTATATATATATGTATGTGTGTGTGTGTGTATGTATGTATATATACATACATATATGTATGTATATATATATATATATATATATATATATATATATATATATATATATATATATATATACATATATATATACATACATACATATACATACATTCATATATTTCTATTCATCTAAACACATGTGATGTGTTGGATGGAATTAGAGGAATTTTAATCACTACACCAAGTTTGGAAACTATTGAAATCATATTACATATATGTGTGTGGTGGTCTCCTCGTATATAAAGATATATACCTATTCATATTCACAATACGCGCAAACGTACACATACGCACAGAGACGTACACAGACACTTATACACACAAACTCACCCACATTCCCGAACACTCAAACTTCTACTCTGTGTACAAAAACAGTGGCACTAAGGTATGTATTTTTATTCGTAAATATGTATGCGTATATATGTATGTAATACACACATATATCTCATAGTTGATAGTGAATACAAACTATTACAAACACGCATACACACATACACAGGCGCATGCAAACATATTCATACACATAGGCATAAAGAGACATAAATTTCGAAAGAGTGAGCGTGTTAGCAAAGAACGTTGAGATAGAAATATACAGTTGGCAGAAGCGACGACGATGGCAGCAACATTCCGCTTGTCGTTGTATATATTTCAAGAAATTGTGAACTCTTATACTGGTACCCTATGAATATGAATAGAATATTCTGTTGTTGGCCTTCATAATGTTTAAAATTTTGATCTTACTTCACTCCAGCTCTGGCCAATCAGCTTTCGTTTACATACCTCCAATCGTATAAAACCACACACGAATGCACATATACATTTATGCTTTTGCGTTTTTACTATTTCACATGTTTAAATCATTGGGTGCAATCATACTGGGATACCATTTTCAAACGGTACTCGATGAAATTAGTTTAAATTTGATACTTTTAGTGTCGGTCTTTCGGTCTTTACTGTCGCCATAAACAAACCAGTATTGGTTGGCATGCTGTAAGAGACAAACACAAACACAACTCACATACTCACACACAAATAATATATATACTACGAGCTTCTAAGCAGTTTCCTTTTAATAAATTCACTTCTGACGCATTGGTAGATCTGTGGCTATAGTAGAAGTCACACACTTGCCTAAATTCCAGCCATTCTTCCCATATTTTATATCTCTGATGATATATAGTCAACAGTCTGAAAGAGGATATAAGTTTATATATATATATATATATGTGTGTGTGTGTGTGTGTGTGTGTGTGTGTGTGTGTTTGTAGATTGCATGCACTGAAACTGGAAAACCGACCTCAATCAAACCAATCATACTCTAAACATGAAATCTACTTTTCAACACAGTAAAGCTAAAAGCGTGTGCTTAAAAAAAAATAGCACACACGCGCGCTGATGTGCCACATTTCTATAAAAATGCACTTTCGAGTGCTTTTCTTAATTAATTATTACTTGTTGCCAACACTTGTACTGTTATGCAAAGTGGGGCAAACTAACACCTGTTCTTCCCTGTTTTTTTTTTTTTGTACAATATGAATAGCGATATGCTATTATTTATTCTTTGTGTGACCAGAAAAATGAGTAGCCTTCTTCTAGTGTACAGGTAACATTTCGATGGGTCGACGTCTCATTCAGGGGAAATGTTCTGATCTCAGCTACTAGGAATCTAGATAACTAACCTCATGTGACTAGGGTTCGAGACTAGCTAAAATATATTGACAACAAGGTCATCTCCTTTATCTTTTTCTTTTTAATTATTCGTGATCATGAAAGGAAAAATTACCTACCTCGAGGATAAAAGTATGTTTACTAAAATTACGCACCGCAAGTCTATCTTAAATCTGTATTTCTGAAAACAAAATACGAACAAGTATTTATACTAACAACTGGATTTATATTATTTATACATATTACTGGACAAACTTTATTTTTTCTAGAGTACTTGTTACTTCAAGCAGAGATCAACGTGACGGAGATTCAGAATCATAAATGACAAAAAGTCTTTGGTATATTTGGTGACGTTCTATTACATTCTAGTTTTAAATCAGTGTTTCTTTCAGGGAGGGGTGATATAAAGGAAGGAACAGGGAGGAAATGGAATGCGGAAGAGGCAGTAAACAGGGAGATCGGAAAGCTAAGGCACGCCGATATAGTCGGAGCGGCGCAAGAAGCAAGAGCCGGTCTAGGGTTACACAATTTCAGGCCAATTTGCAAGAACAGTGAAAAAGAGATGAAAGAGGCAGTGGTACACGAAGTGAGAAAGGAGGAAGAAGAAAGGCGAAATGTACATTTGGTGCAATGCAGTCAACAGGGACAGTGCCCGAGATGGGAGGAATATGTAGTCAGTCGCAGAATCTCTTGGAAGGAAGTTTAGGCTTGGGAACATTCTTCCTGATCAAGTCTACTTTCGACGTTTTACCTTCACCGACGAATTTAGTCCGGTGGAACATCCAAACAACTGATGAATGTAGATGCGGAGAGAAAGCGACGGTGAGGCATGTTCTGTCAAACTGCAGGCTAACACTAAACAAGGAAGTGCTCGGTGTCATAAGCGCAGCACTCAAGGTGAAGATCGAGGGATATATTAGGGGAGAGTACCCAAAAGTGGAAAGCGCAGAAAAATATACTTCCAGAAGGAGAGAAAAGGACATAAGACCAGGCCTTCAAATAAAATATACGAGACAGACGAAAGATGGAAGGGATACTGGGAACTGGCTACGGATTTGGAAAGACTTAATATTTACACTCATGAAAACGATAAAAAGACCAGACTTAATCCTATGGAACACAGAACGGAGAATTGAAATTTTGCTAGAGCTGACAGTGCCATGGGAAGAGAACATCGCTAATGCAGAGCAATGGAAGGAGAAGAGGTACGAAAAATTAATCGATGAATGCAGAGAACAGGGATGGACTGTCGAGTATTACCACCCAGCAGTGGGGGTTAGAGGCTTCATTGAAAGGAAAATGACAACGTTATTCAAAAGAAGGTTTGTATTTTCGAGCTCAGAGCTGAGAAAAGTAATAAGAAGGATACAGGAGGCAGTCGAAAAAGTTAGCTTCTATATATGGCTGAAGCGAGAAGACCAAAAATGGCTTGAAAGCCATATCATGCCGGCTGGGAAATAGCATCGCTAGGTGAGATTGGCTGAGACTCAAGCAGCACCGCCGGTTGACAGGTAGCGGTCTCGTTCATGGTGCCCTCTCCTTGTTCGAAGGCTTGTACCACCAAGCAGCCAGTCTACTCTGACTGCTGGAACTGAAACTAATACGACACTGTTGCAAGGCAGGTTTAGAGAAGGCGCGAGCTAAGATTACGCGCCCTTCCCTTCCATTGGTCAGTTGAAGTTTAGACAGCGTCACGTGACAACTAGCTGGTGCTGGCTGTTGGAGCCTACTAGCGAAGGATGGTCAGTCGCCCGCTGACACTCGTTGGCGCTGCTTCGAAGAGTTCAGGGAGCAGAAGAAAGAAGGAGAAAGAAGAAATGCACTCAACACCAGAGCTCAAGACACCTCCGAAAGCGAGGGAGGGGCGCCACGTCAGAGACCGTAAAGGATTAAGGGCCGAAACCGGACGTGGTTCCTCCTGAGGATGTCTTTAGCCACTGGATCCTATAAAAGGAGCTGTTGAGGTAGCAAACCATGAAACGTTGTTGGAATTCCGGGAACTTTGAAAAGGCAGTCGAAGGACAGTTTAAGAGGGAAACAGATCTATCTACGTCACTTATAATCATTCGTTATAGATATGAGTTTGAACCTGATGGAACTGTGCAAAATATCCACAAGAAAAAACTCAGAAGTCCACGGACATCGATGACTCCCTCGAAACAAGAAATGTATTGGCAGAGTTTAACAAAATATGTGTGGCAAACGAGTGGTGATAAAGGAATCGCACGTCCATCGCACTGTTGAATCGCAGTCATTAAAGAAGTTGCCTTCCAAGTATAGTTAATGCTCTCAATGAGAAGTGTGGAGTTTTGCGAGTAGTATTTGGCAAGATGTGTAGAAGATCCACGTTTTCTAACGAAAATTATTTGTAGCGACAAGGCTATATCTAAATTAAATGGCTGCATTAACTGCCACAATTACATATACTGGGAACCTGAATTACAATACAGTGCAGCTCATTATCGAAACGATTAATTGTACTATTCTTTATTATCAAGTCATTAAGTATGAGATATCCAATTTTGATCTAACAGTTTATTTTACTTTATCTCAACAAAATGCACTGCAGTTAATCAAAGTATGCACCTAAATTATCAACACAATTTTGCCATTTTATCGGTAGCTTATTTATGCCGGCAGCGAAGAATTCTGGAGAGCAAGAGGTGATGAAATCAAGAAAGGCTGGTTTTGCATCTTCAGATTTGAAATTTTTTCCTTGCAAAATGTTGCCTAATGCCTGGAAAAAGTGATAGTCAGTGCTTCTTTGTAGATTCTAGTGGATATTGCAAATGAGATGTATTTTAATTAACAATGACATAATTATTCAATATGTGTATATAATTGTTGAGATATAGTACACACACACACACATATGTGTGAGTGTGTATATATATATATATATACAAAGAAGAGTTAATGAATGGAGTTGATAAGATCCGGGCTACATATGTTTCATTGTGAGAGGAACCTCAGAAGTGGTAAATATCCAAGCGTTGTGTATACCGCAAGCTGCACTTCAGGCCATGGATATCTTGATTAAACCAACAATATATCTTCCCTTTAATTCCTTATTGTCATTTACATACGCCTATCTATATTTTCCCTTACAATTTAAAATTTTCTTTTCTCTTATTTCACCTACCTCCTTTCCCTCGTAAACTTACAAGTACATACACATCTACTACTTCATACTGTAAACACGCTCACCGCACACAATATACATTCCTAAATTGAAAACTAGTAGTAGCCGCCACGATTCTTCTCCATTCTGTCTTGATTTCTTCATCCATATATATTTTTTCTCCCCACCGACTAAAAACCTTTCTCCGCCCTCTTCCTTCTACGTTATTTTTTCTAATACCACACCCTTTGTTAATTTCTGTGATTCGGCCAAATGACCGTGCTTAAATCCCTCATTCTCTCTTGCTTTCTTCTTGCACACTTTTTTCTCTCCAGATCAAAAATATTTCCCCACCCTCTCCCCTCCACATTATCTTTGTTTGTTTCAAATACCACTTCCCTTGCTAATTTCTGTGATTCAGCCAAAATAGCCCTATTGAATACTACCGATGAGATGACGTTGCTTAAATTCCTAATTCCTCTCACTGCGTTATATATATTTTTTTCTTTTTTCATTCTTTTAATCTTTATTTCTCTCTACATTTATATTCTCCTCCCCTACTGTGCTCTCTACACATTCTGCTTGAATCTTCCATGTGTCAACATGTACGTCCTTGTGACAATGTAAACTTTCATTCAATTAAGGTATCCTTGGCCTGAAAAGTAGGCAGCAGTATGCACCCCGCTTGGATATTTATCCCTTCTGAGGTTCCGCTCGCTATGAAACATATGTAACCTGGAACTTATCTACTCCATTTCTTAACTCTTGTATTCTTATTCTCAGACCCGGCAACCCTGGTCGCCTATCTCAAATATGAAAAGAACTTTTTTCTGTTTATCATAATCCGATACGAAAAAATCCGCAACATTCCGTCTCAATAAACCACTTTGGTCCCTGGAAGTTGTATTATATATTTACTGCTATATATATATATATATATATATATATATATATATATATATATATATATATATATATATATATATATATATATATATATATATATATATATATATATATATATATATATATATATATATATATATATATATATATATATATATATATATATATATATATATATATATATATATATATATATATATATATATATATATATATATATATATATATATATATATATATATATATATATATATATATATATATATATATATATATATATATATATATATATATATATATATATATATATATATATATATATATATATATATATATATATATATATATATATATATATATATATATATATATATATATATATATATATATATATATATATATATATATATATATATATATATATATATATATATATATATATATATATATATATATATATATATATATATATATATATATATATATATATATATATATATATATATATATATATATATATATATATATATATATATATATATATATATATATATATATATATATATATATATATATATATATATATATATTAATATATATATATATATTATATATATATATATAAATATATATATATATTATATATAAATAATATATATAATAATATATATATATATATATAATATATATATATACTATATATATATA
>NC_142931.1:43242153-43246018 GCF_046866305.1 Octopus bimaculoides | reverse complement strand
TATATATATATATATATATATATATATATATATATATATATATATATATATATATATATATATATATATATATATATATATATATATATATATATATATATATATATATATATATATATATATATATATATATATATATATATATATATATATATATATATATATATATATATATATATATATATATATATATATATATATATATATATATATATATATATATATATATATATATATATATATATATATATATATATATATATATATATATATATATATATATATATATATATATATATATATATATATATATATATATATATATATATATATATATATATATATATATATATATATATATATATATATATATATATATATATATATATATATATATATATATATATATATATATATATATATATATATATATATATATATATATATATATATATACTTTTATTCTTTTACTTGTTTTAGTCATTTGACTGCGGCCATGCTGGAGCACTAAACTTTAGTCGAACAAATCGACCCGCAGACTTATCCTTTGTAAGCCTAGTACTTATTCTACTGGTGGCTTTTGCCGAACCGCTAGGTTACGGAGACGAAAAACACACCAGCATCGTTTGTCAAGCGATGGCTGGAAACAAACACAGGCACACAAATACATACATACGTGCATATATATATATATATATATTTTTTTTTTTTTTTTTTTTTTTTTCCAGTAAATTTTGTAATCGTTACCAATATAGCATAAGACTTCACCCAAAGGATCATTGATTAGATTCCTTAAGGATCGTTCTCATTGTTTATATTTCCAAGGTTTCAAATTTGTACATTTAAAAATTACTCTGATCGATAATTGTGTTTTTGGGTCATTTGTTCTAATGGAAGCCATTCCTGAGGAAGTGCCAAACGTCAGACATCCAACGGATCAGTCGTTGGATAGAGTTGAGCACAGAAATGTTGACATCGAATGGTAAATAATTAAATAAATGAAAAAAATCGGGCGTGTTGAAAGTCTCTATCCTTTTTAAATATACAAATTTGAAACCTTGGATATATATACATATATATACGACGGGCTTCTTTCAGTTTCTGTCTATCTCAACTATTCAAAAATTTTTGATCGGCCCGAGGCTATAGTAGAAGACAGCTGCTCAAGGTTCCACGCAGTGGGACTGCGGCCAGAACCATGTGGTTTGGAAGCATGCTTCATAGCACACAGCCACTCCTGCGCCTATGTAGGTTTGTGTGAGTGTGACTGTGTATTTACATAGGTGTAGATACCGGAACGGTTCTCTGTGGGAGAAGGCTGTTGTAGTTCAGCCCTCAGCTGCTAAAAGCGGCTTGAGGTGACCCTCAGGCATTAGTCTGCTGACGGTGTTTCCGGATGAAGGCGTACTACTATGTGATGCGCCTTCGTTTTGCATTACTTCTCACCTGTTCCTCGATTTTTACGATGCTCGAAACGAAGGAACAGCGTGCTTCCGTGAAATTCTGTTTCCTGTTGGAGAAAACCTTAGCCGAAACAGTTGTCATGCTTCAGACAGCTCACAAAGGCGCTGCCATGAGCAAGACAAATTTACAAGTGGTTTTCACGCTTTAGCGATGGCCACTTGTTGCTTGAAGGCCAAACGCGTTCAAGGCAAACATCAACCTCCTGAACGAATGAAAACATCATGAAAACTCATGAAGTGATCTTGGAGGACCATCAACGAAAAATTGACGAACTTGTTGACATGACTGCTGTGTCCTGGAGCTCTTGCCAACGAATTATGAGCGAGGAATTGTAAATGAAAAGAGTTGCAGCAAAAGCAGTCACGACTGAATGCGTATCGTTAACTGAAAAAAGAGTTAAACGTTCATCTGGACTTTTTTTCGAAGCTCATCTCTGGTTTTGAAAGCTGGTGGTAGGAAATTTGCAAATGTGGAAGAGGTGTAAATAAAAAGAAATGGCGGAGGCGTTAAAAGGCATCACTTCGCAAGAGATCCAACATTGCTTCGAAGAGTGGAAAACGTGTCTGGACCGACGTATTGTTTCAAATACAGAATACGTTGAAAGTGATAAAAGCGTAAACATGTAAAACTAAGTGAATAAAATAACATTGCAAAATTCCGGTTTCTTTTGGGTACCACTCCTAAATTATTTTCAACATAAATTATACGCAATATTAAGAAAAAACATATTCAGACGTTTTAATTTTTTTTTATTGAAAACAGATATAAAATATACGACAATCGTACAGACATAAATACGTACAAAAATACACATACCATTACGTACACATACACACCTACACTCTCACTCACGCATATATATATATATATACATATATATATATATATATATATATATATATATATATATATATATATATATATATATATATATATATATATATATATATATACATGTGTATATTAAAAAAAAACTTCGTATAGGAAGATGTGCAACCAGCATATGCTCATGGATACACGAAATATATATATTTGCACATGTATATTTTGAACATATATAACCGTATATGTATGTTTGTATTAATGTGTGATAAAAGTCTATTGACTAATGTGTATTTCTACACACCCACACATGTGTACAGACATTCACATAGCATTCACACAGTTATATGTATCTATATGCATATGTATGTATCATATATATATATATATATATATATATATATATATATATATATATATATATATATATATATATATATATATATATATATATTTATATATATATATATATATATATATATATATATATATATATATATATATATATATTTATATATATATATATTATATTCACATATCTATATATATATATATATATATATACATATATAAACATATATAGTATTTATATTCTGTTATATATATATATATATATATATATATATATATATATATATATAATTGCTGGTGTGTACACATTCATATGAGCACGTTTGTGTGTGTGTGTTGGCGAGTACACATATCTCATGCATGTGTCTATATGTGTATGTTTGTATTTTTATACATTTTTCCGCATATATGTCTATATGAATATCAATAAAAGGGTGCATAACAAATAGTTCTCGACTCATTTTTCTATTATATTCATTTCTGCTTTTTTGCTTTCCTTCTTTTTTGTAAATTTTTTGTTTTGTATTTTGTTTTATTTTATTTATTTATTTATTTATTTATTTATACTAAAACCATTTTCCTCTACCGCTCTTTTGTGCTAATGTCATTTCACATCAAAGAGATTCATATGTTATCCATTTTGTTATAAATTTTCTGGTTCACAGTCTCTCTAATTTAGTTTTGCGTAATATTTTATACATATGATCATCTTTCAATAAAAATTCGTAATATAGCGGTGAAGAAAATCTGTACAGTTCTAGGAAGATATCAACCAGAATATACTACATTATAAATACGAATCAAGTCGGAGATGTCGACTGGATGTGTTTCGAACAAATTATCTCACAGGCATTCGTATCCACACTTTCTTTCTTACAATCTCAATTTCTCTCTCACACTTATATATGTATATATATATATATATATATATAAATATATATATATATATATATATATATATATATATATATATATATATATATATATTCATTCTCTCTTGCAGTTTTTAATACATATTCCATGCGTCCTGCATTTTCATTGTCTTTATATATATATATATATGGTGGACCTTCGTCGATGAACGATGAGTATTCAATTGTATGATAAACTGAATTACCTGCTCCTGATTTAATAAGTAAGTGGCTGACCATTCCACAGACACATGTACCCTTAATATAATTCGCAGGCGGAATCTGCGTAAAGCAGTGTGACAAGGCTGTACCTTTTG